>NC_139955.1:45890207-45935207 GCF_963454915.1 Gymnoscopelus microlampas
TATTTAGAAACAAGCCCAAATAAGCAACTACACTTTAGAAACAAGCCCAAATATGCAACACTTTAGAAACAAGCCCAAATAAGCAACACTTTAGAAACAAGCCCAAATAAGCAACTACACTTTAGAAACAAGCCCAAATAAGCAACTACGCTTTAGAAACAAGCCCAAATAAGCAACACTTTAGAAACAAGCCCAAATAAGCAACTACACTTTAGAAACAAGCCCAAATAAGCAACTACACTTTAGAAACAAGCCCAAATAAGCAACTACACTTTAGAAACAAGCCCAAATAATCAACTACACTTTAGAAACAAGCCCAAATAAGCAACTACGCTTTAGAAACAAGCCCAAATAAGCAACTACGCTTTAGAAAAAAGCCCAAATAAGCAACTACACTTTAGAAACAAGCCCAAATAAGCAACTACGCTTTAGAAAAAAGCCCAAATAAGCAACTACACTTTAGAAACAAGCCCAAATAAGCAACTACGCTTTAGAAAAAAGCCCAAATAAGCAACTACACTTTAGAAACAAGCCCAAATAAGCAACTACGCTTTAGAAAAAAGCCCAAATATGCAACTACGCTTTAGAAAAAAGCCCAAATAAGCAACTATACTTTAGAAACAAGCCCAAATAAGCAACTACACTTTAGAAACAAGCCCAAATAAGCAACTACGCTTTAGAAACAAGCCCAAATAAGCAACTACGCTTTAGAAAAAAGCCCAAATAAGCAACTACACTTTAGAAACAAGCCCAAATAAGCAACTATGCTTTAGAAAAAAGCCCAAATATGCAACTACGCTTTAGAATCTAGAATATGCAACTACGCTTTAGACCTGTGCTCCTCGGAGCACAGGTCTCCACCAGGTCAGGTGTGGGCCAGCAATGTTCGGAATGCGCCAATCAGGATGGAATATGAAAAATCACACCTGTGTGAAGGTAGCGGCGCCTTTGATATATTTTGTCATAGATATGTGTTTCTAGTAGAAACACATATCTATGGCAAAATATATCAGGTAAGTGGCAAAAACTGATCTGTCATAGCTGATAGAGTGGGTACCTAAAAAATAAACTTTGTGTGTGCGTGTGTATAAATGTGGTACCAGAAAGATATGTATGTGTTATGAAATAATCTATACAATTTATAAGCCGTACCCAGAGTGTTTATGTTCCGGACTTTTACAGTTTATATAAACCATCTAATTCTGACATCATAGTGATGTCATGAATAGTAACATAGTGATGTCATGAATAGTGACCAATCAGAACGTTGACGGACCTGACCAATCGCGCCGCTAGAAATCACACCCAGTGTGAAGTGAGCGGTGATATTTTTGAGTTATTAATTTCATCATGCATCTCGGTAGCCAATCACAGCACGGTCCTGCGAAGTGACGTGCTTACATTTTTTACATTATTATTAATTTCATCATGCGTCTCGCTAGCCAATCACAGCGCGTCTGCGAAGTTTGAAGTTAATTTCATCATGTGTCTCGCTAGCCAATCACAGCACGTCCTGCAAAGCTTAGCCTATGGGCGTGTGTTCCACAGCATGGCGTCACAGCGAAAGACACATTTTCACGACGGAAAGAAAAACCTTTGCCACGGATGGGTCCTAAACCCTCTTATAGGAGCGGTTGCACCGCTCAAAAATAGGACGGATCCGTCTTGATCACTTGACTATAGAGATAATGTGTACCCATTTGCGTGATGTATGGAAAAAATGTGTAGGAGTAATATAAAGAAAAGAAAATCGCAAAGATCGGTCTCCTGGTGGCGCTATACTAGGGCAATGTTGAAAGAGTGGCATTTGTTCCTCAAAGTGGTGCAAAGTTTCACCGCAATCGGCGTTCATGATTTGTGGCATTTTGTTCAAAACGAGCCACTCCAGCAAACTTTGTATGTCAATCTTAGCCAATCAGGATGGAATATGAAAAATCAAACAGATCCGTCTTGATCACATGACTATAGAGAGCATGTCTACCGATTTGCGTGAAATTTGGCAAAAAATGTAAGGAGTAATATAACAGGCCCATGTGAAAAATTTGGGGCAAAGGTTCTGAATTGACATCCAGGGAGTGTGTGTGCACAGTTTCGCTGCAATCAAGCCAACGGTGAGATTAGCTGCTCACAGACGGACAAGCCCAAATAAGCAACTACACTTTAGAAACAAGCCCAAATAAACAACTACACTTTAGAAACAAGCCCAAATAAACAACTACACTTTAGAAACAAGCCCAAATAAGCAACTACACTTTAGAAACAAGCCCAAATAAGCAACTACACTTTAGAAACAAGCCCAAATAAACAACTACACTTTAGAAACAAGCCCAAATAAACAACTACACTTTAGAAACAAGCCCAAATAAGCAACCACACTTTAGAAACAAGTCCAAATAAGCAACTACACTTTAGAAACAAGACAACCACCAATAGCACCAATATCACAAGCAACATATCACCAATATCACAAGCAACTTTCCAGAAAAAAAACATGCCCAAAGTCGCTTATAATAAGCTGACGTGGCAACGCTGCTGTCATTAAAAGGCAAGCGTGTGTCTTTTCATGAAGGCGGCTTGACGGGTTCAACCCAGTGACTCTTTGAGGGCGAGGGGTTGTGTGAGTCGTGGGGTTCTGTATGCAGCTGGAGTCTGTGTGTGTGTGTGTGCGCGTGTGTGTGTTTGTGTGGGTGTGGGGGGGTATAAAACAGCTGCATTCCATTTCTATCAAGTCACTGGCTCATAGGAAGCAACTAGGACACATGGTCGTGGACTTGTGGAGGTGGGTTTGGGATTGGTCCAGGAGAGCAACAGCAGTGGGTCCTCCAAACCTTTTCGGCTCGGCTCGCAAAAGATAACTTTGGCTTTTGTCAGAACACCTGACAAAATCTATCCATCTGGGGCTTCAGTTTTTAAGCTAGAAAAGTGTGCTGCCCGGAGCACAGTTCTCCACCGGGCCAGGTTTATTTATTTATTTATTTAACAGGGACAATGCACATTGATCAACATCAACGTCAGTTATTCACGTCCATGTAAATGAGCCAGAGTTAGCCAGAGTTGGCTAATTTTCATCTGTAGTCCCTGAGCAGGCTGTTAAAGTGACATAGTTATCTATACAAAAAGAGACATCATCGTCAACAATACAAAACAAGTAGACATAGTACAGAAGACAAAACAAATATAGTAAAATATGAGAAGACACAGTGATTAATGGAGCTGAAATTTACCCGTGATTACAAATTTGGTTAGCTTTAAGCCATCTTTTAAGGTTGAATTTGAAGGTTAGATAGTTGGTGGTCTCTCTTACTTCGGTAGGGAGACTGTTCCAGTGATGGGAGGCTCTAACAGAGAAGACTGTTTTACCAAACACACTCCGTCTGAATGGTACCTCACAGTCAGGGGCGTCAATTGGGTATGGCAGGCTATTGCAGCTGCCATAAAAAAAAAAAGTACTTTTTTGATAATAAATCGGGAAAATCAGGCAAAAATAAGAATTAAATAACATAACTCTAACCTAACCCGAATCCTAACCCTAAAACCGAAATAAAGTAACCAAAAACTGGAAAAAAACGAACCCAACCCGCCCAGAACCGCACAAAAATTGTGCGCGCGCGCGGGGATGACCTCATGCACGCGCGCTGCGCGCGCGTGCATGAGGTCGCGTGCAGGTTGTGAAGCAGTATGTGATGTGTGAGAAAATCACAGCATGCATGAAGAGTTTGGCTGCGTCTGTTGTTAGGTATGGTCTTATGTGCCTGAAAAAGTACCACAATTGCAAAGCTAGAAAGTGCCTTGAAACCAAAAAATACAAGTCAACATTTTGGTGTAAGGGTGGTGCTAGAGTAAAGGCAATACATAGGTTCTATCCTGAAAAACTGACAGTTAGATTATGAGATATCTTGTATTTTAAGTGGCCTACCCAGGGCCCGCAAACTTTGGAAGGCAGTCCTAGCCACTTGGAATGGGATCTGAAAAAATTAACGTGTAGGCCTACATCTTGATCACATGACCCCAGAGACGATGTGTACCGGTTCTTGTGGGTTTTGGACAAAATCTGAGTAGTAGCAAAAAAAGCGTGTTTTGAAGAAAACACAAAATGGCAGAAAATGTCATCTGTAAAGTGTCCGGGAACTATATGGAGAGTGAGAATCCAAGGAATCCAGAGGGAAACAGATTGTTATTGTATGAGCTACAAGAGCTATTGGCCAAAACGTTGTTGCCAATGTCCACGCCTAGTCACTGTATTGGCTGTATAATTCCTGCAAATGCAGCATGGTCCGAGTCTACACACCACACACGCACGCATGCACACACGCACAAACGAGCACGCACACACGCATGCGCGCACATGCACACGCGCGCACACACACCCGCGAACAGCCTTATTCCATGACCATAGAGGGGCAAACGCAGTCCCCACAACATCATTTACGATTCTGTGCCTATCGGTACATAACTCGGACGGCGCTTAGTCGACTAGCAGACCATCGGCCGGTCGTCGCGGGCACTCGCGCCTGGAGGCGCTCGGGCGCGCCTCCTTGGCCTCAAGGTCTGCTGAGTCGGCGCGCCTCCGTCATGGTCCAAAACTATACTTTATCGGCGAAAAAAAGCAGTCCGCGGTTGTTTGAAAAAGTAATGTCCCAAGCAGGAGTCAAACCCAGACTCCCAGTGATGGGGAGTCCAATGATTATCGAAGTGCGCCACTGAGGCTGGTATGTATGTACATCCATGTTGTCGTCGTCGCCGTCCTCGCATCGCAGCCCCGCCCCGAGCCTAAAAACAAAAAAATTCTCCCTGGAATGCCAATCTACCTGTAACATATACAAGCGTCAATGCAGTATGGTCCACGTCTATTCACTGTATACTGGCTGTACACATGCATCAATGCTTTACTGATAGAAACGCATGTGGGGTGCTCTCCTAAATATAGTTCAATCTTACTGAGACACAGACAGTCGCGCGCACGCACACGCACGCACACACACACACACACACACACACACACACACACACACACACACACACACACACACACACACACACACACACACACACACACACACACACACCCACACCCACACCCACACCCACACAGCGAGCTCCACAAAGATGCAGGTAGTCACTAGTCAGCTGTAACTCTGAGGAGCTGAAAAAGTTTTTCCATTATATCTATAACTGTGTGTAAAGCCCTTGGCAGCTACATCTTTTCATCTCTTTTGGTTTCGTGTATGTCCAGGTCCTGGTACAGTCCAGTATACTTTATTTTGTCACCGTGGTGGACATGGTACGCCATTACACCGCACATGTTAGGCGTCCGGTTCAGTGCCGTCATTTCAGTGTAGCAGATAAATAAGACACACACACACACACACACAACCGTAATAATGTGTTCTTAGTGTACATAGCTCCGTAAATGAAAGTCCTCTATAGTTTAAGCACGTTGTCTGTGAGTGCTTGTGCCAGACGCCAACAGTCTAACAGAGTAGGTCTGTGGATTCCACGCATGCGCAGTTTGATCATTCATCCCATAGATCGGGGGGCTAACCCATAGCTAGCGGGGCCGTTACTATGGCGACATTCTTTTACATAAAAACGCTAATAAACAGCTTGAATTTGGGCGAAGTGAAAAACAGGCTTCCTCGAGGTGGGCGTTTGCTAATGATGAATGGTCATGTGCAGAGCAATGGACCCCAAAAGCGATTGTCCAATGCCAGCTTAGCAACCGTTGTTAGCCTGGCATAGGTCTGGCAAGCTTTCGTCACCTGCCATAGCTGTCAATGTTATTTCGCCCGCCCGCACACACACAATCATTTGCAACATAATAGCAAGAATAGGAATACCACGATAACGCAATGGTGAGTGACTATGAACCACGTACCCAAACCCATTGGAGGCTGCTTTTCCCAAGCTGAAATCTGCACTTAAACTGCAAGGCTGCATGGCTGTGTTGTTGAACACATACACAGCTTAACGTCAGGAAAGTTACACGACTCACTTGCCCAGGTGGTGTCAATAATAGGCTACTAATCACCGTAATTGTAACAAAATTCAGGATTCCGCACGTTAAAGTATATTAATTCATTTGTTCGTCTATTTATTAACTGCTACTGCAGTCTTACCCTGCGGTACATGAAAACTCCTGTTGAAGTTCATCCATGACGGTCGTGACAGTCGACCGTCGTGTATCCATGGCCATTACTCCCTCTAACATTTCCCATGTTTTTAGTTTATTGAAATAATGTCATGCACATTTGTCCAGTGCATAGCCTACTGCAGGCCTTGTTGACTAGATTTAGAAGAGATTTTGAAGCTCTTGCTCCTGAAATGATCGATTATTTTTAAGGGGAAAAGCCATCATTTAACATGCAAGTCAATGGGTGAGAAGCAGAGATTGCCAGGCGCTGCCAGGCCTGGGTGTGACTAAGTTCGCACCACCAGTCACAGAGTGGAGTGGGTGGGGCTTAGCAAAGGGTCCATTGCTTCAGCCACTGAGGAGAACCAAGCACTACATACAGACTGACTGACATTCTGTTAATTATATGTAGGATTGTCATAAATACTCTTTGCTTTCAGTCACTTGCTTAAAGTGTTCTTTCAGTCATCATGATATGCCTTTTTGTAAATGATGGTCCCATTCATTTAAACATTGATGATAAAGTAGGATATATTCTTCTAGGGCTTCTACTGGTTCTACTGAGTGAAGCCCCGCCCTCCTCGCTGCCCTTCCAGCCAATAGCATTTGTTTCCGGTTGCTTTTGGGGAACCGGAAGTTCCAAGATGGTGGATTTGAATTCTCTCACCGATGGGTGATGTCACGCTTCTTTTTACAGGCTATGGTGTGTGTGTGTGTGTGTGTGCGTGTGTGTGTGTGTGTGTGTGTGTGTGTGTGTGTGTGTGTGTGTGTGTGTGTGTGTGTGTGTGTGTGTGTGTGTGTGTGTGTGTGTGTGTGTGTGTGTGTGTGTGTGTGTGTGTGTGTGTGTGTGTGTGTGTGTGTGGACAGAAATAGCCTGAGCTGCTTCAGGCCAAACGCCCGGGAGAGATGAAGGAGGGGCCTAAAAACCAGGCCAGGGCTACAGAGAATCTGATAGGTCAGGATGCCGTGTGTGTGTGTGTGTGTGTGTGTGTGTGTGTGTGTGTGTGTGTGTGTGTGTGTGTGTGTGTGTGTGTGTGTGTGTGTGTGTGTGTGTGTGTGTGTGAAAGAGAGAGAGAGAGAGAGAGAATGTCATGTGTGATGAGAGTAAGGGATAAAAAGAAGAAATTATTATAGAGAGAGGGATTCACATAGAAAGTGTGTGTGTGTGTGTGTGTGTGTGTGTGTGTGTGTGTGTGTGTGTGTGTGTGTGTGTGTGTGTGTGTGTGTGTGTGTGTGTGTGTGTGTGTGTGTGTGTGATGAGCATCACTCAGCAGACAGAGAGGAGGTGGAGCTACAACTGCTTTACAGGAGAGGACCGACCGTTACATCAGCTTCTGTGTGTGTGTGTGTGTGTGTGTGTGTGTGTGTGTGTGTGTGTGTGTGTGTGTGTGTGAGAGAGAGAGAGAGAGAGAGAGAGAGAGAGAGAGAGAAAGAGAAAGAGAAAGAGAAAGAGAGAGAGAGAGAAAGAGAAAGAGAAAGAGAGAGAGAGAGAGAGAGAGAGAGAGAGAGAGAGAGAGAGAGAGAGAGAGAGAGAGAGAGAGAGAGAGAGAGAGTGTGTGTGTGTGTGTGTGTGTGATTCAGGGCACCAGCAGCTCACTGAGGGTTAACGAGTTCACAGTCCCAGAATGCACCACTGCTGACACACACTCATAGAGCATCTCACTACGAGGTGAGGAGAGGAGAGGGAGCGGAGAGCCCCCGACCTATGGGGTCATTCCTCTGGTTTTAAAGGTACAAATGTAACCTGTAAGGGTCAGAAGGCAGAGAAGCTCCACTGGATAATCAGGAAGTGCTTTTCAGGACTGCAGTTCTCATTAATGGCCCAGAAGGTGTCGCTATTTCCCCCTCTGCTGGCTGCAGAACAATCACCACACCATCTATCTATACATTTGCAGCTTTTTCGCGCACAAGCTGTTTGGTGTTTGGGTGGCTCCGGTGTTGCCATATTATGTGAGTGAAACAAGCGACCAGGTCTATGAAAACGAGCCCAAAAGTAGTTTTACCACTTAAGCCCTATTACATCAGCCATTTTTAAAAATGAAGCATAGCGTTAGTTCATGCAGGACACGGAAGTCGTGCACGCCAAAGCGTAACCAGCGGTCAGTCAGCTGATGTGAACATCAGCTTTCTATTCCCCATTCACAGCTCAGCTGGTCATTACGTCACTCATTCATACTCCAATCACAGCTCACACATTAGCAACAAGGTTCCTTTAAATACGGTTCGAATTCTCTAGGCGCTCATGGTCTTGCTGTCTGACCACTTCTGCTAAGCTGCCTCCTCCACCCCAGCCTCCACCTTTTTGATTATAGTCTGGCATAGGCTATAATACTTGTGATTATCATGTATATCTGCTTGTTTAAAGTCTGCATTGGCAAAAATACTGGTGATTATCATGTATATCTGCTTGTTTAAAGTCTGCATTGGCAAAAATACTGGTGATTATCATGTATATCTGCTTGTTTAAAGTCTGCATTGGCAAAAATACTGGTGATTATCATGTATATCTGCTTATTTAAAGTATACATTGGCAAAAATTCTGCTGTTCATCATGTATATGCTGAATTATCTATATGTCAATATACTGCTTGTTGTTCATATTGTACCCCTATGGGGATTTGCTTAAGCATTCTCTGAATATATGCTTAGCAGGCTGCTTCCACAAAATTCAGTGAATATTCTCCCAAGAGTGGAGCTTTAACGCCAAGCTTAACTGTATTCCATTTGTGGCAATAAATGGTGATCTTAATCTACTAAGACGAGAGTGTTTCTGATTGAAGTAATCTTGATCGCATCGCGATGCGTTATGAGCTTGTACTTTTACTTTTGGTACTTTAAAGTTATACAATGCAGGTCCACAAATAACGATCTTTAGCAGCCTCTGCTGGTCATTAGCGTCACTGCAGGCCGTTCGTTTATTACTCTGTTACCCAGAATTCCATTTGTTTTCACCGGAAGACGGAAGCGTTTCAAAAAGCGTTCTTTTAATTGTTTTATACGATTTGTGGATCGTTTCTCTTAGCCAGTGGAGCTTTAGTTACCGTGAGCTGTGTTTTCTTTTTCTGTTGTTTTTCGTTCTTCAAATCATACAATCTCTTAAAATCAGCGTGAGTTTCCTTTTGTTATTAGCGCGGTAGTTCCTGGCCAAACAGGAAACCGGTGCAGTAGTTCCTGGCCAAACAGGAAACCGGTGCATTTCCGCTTCCATTTTCCGGCCAGATGACGTCATTTTCGCGGGACAGTCAACCCCGCCAACGTTCAATAGAAAATATATAAATAAAAGTCTTTCGGAAGAAAGACTTTGAAAATAAAAAATGTACTTGAGTCCATCATTCGTACCAAAACACAGTTGATGGCTGCTAGTTGGTGGCTGCTATTTTATATGTTATCAAATCACTACATAATGGCATAGCTTTGCCCTAAATGGCGATACATTAACAAGGAAAGGATGATTTAAAAAATCATTATGTCTGTATTAGCCTCGATGACCGTCTTGAGTCTATGTCTGTATCAGAAATGACTTTGGACAGGTGGAAAACTTTAGTTAAACTTGCAGAGTGACGCATTACTTTACCTGAGTTACATCTTCTGATAGTTGTACTTGAATGTTGACATGAAATAATAATCCTGTTTAGCCTCTTAGTTTTTTTTGTGTGGACTTCAATACTGGCTTCTCCCACCTGGCTTTAGCTACATCGCTACAGCTACTTTATTTGACAGCTTTAGTTACTAGTTACTTTGCGGTCTACTACTAGTCTACTACTCAGGGACGTGCACAGATAGACTCTGGGTGGTGCTACAGCACCTGCCCTTTGCCCTCTTGACCAGAAGTGCCCTTTTGAAAAAAGGGCACAGCAGGGGTCAACAGGGGGTCCGGGACCCCTAGGGGGTCCTCAGAGTTACTACAGGGGGTCCGCAAAATCTTTATGTGATACGATTTTTCTTTTTACCATAACCACTCGAAACCTAGCATCCCTTTTCTGAGGAGAACTTTAGCCAAAAATAGCCGATCTACAAGCCCACAACGCCTCGCGTTGTGGGCTTGTAGATCGGCTATTTTTGGCAAAGAGGTATAGGTGTAGAGGGAAAAAAGAGCAGACTAAGTAAACAAAAAAAGTATAATTTACTTGAGCACCTGCCCCTCAAAATGTCTGTGCACGCCACTGCTACTACTTATTTAGATTATTAATAGTTGATCAAATGATTGATCAAAAATGTTAGATTCTGTAGCTTGTAGATTTGAACAGCCAAAGTATAACATAGAGCTGAAGTTGTTATGTAATGAGTCCTTTTACTTTTTGCTACTGCCTGTAAGTATGTTTTTATGCTAACACGTTTGTGCTGTTAACAAAATGATTTGTATGCGGTGGAGTTGCTCAGTTTACTTACAGTAGGTCCAAAATCTAGGGTATGTATTTAAGTTCAGTACTTATACAATAAACTTTATCTATATAGCATTTTTCAAAAGCAGGTTCTACAAAGTGCTTCACATACATGAAATATAAAAGGCAATTCAAAGACGGCGTAAGTCAGGAGTCAGGAGGTCAAACACTATAAACGGGTGACAGTGATTTAAAAACAAACTCTGGTGGCCAGTGTAGTGAGGCAAGAACAGGGATACTCGAGTACATGTACTCGGTTACTTTCCGCCAATGGTGGGAGAGGTTACTAGGAGATGAGAGTAGGACCAGAGAGCACGCTGTCTGTCTGTCTGTCTGTCTGTCTGTCTGTCTGTCTGTCTGTCTGTCTGTCTGTCTGTCTGTCTGTCTGTCTGCCTGCCTGCCTGCCTGCCTGCCTGCCTGCCTGCCTGCCTGTCTGTCTGCCTGCCTGCCTGCCTGCCTGCCTGCCTGTCTGTCTGTCTGTCTGTCTGTCTGTTTGGCGCCACAATGGAAACACTTCTATTCAAAACTACACATGGCGTCCCTTCTCTCTGAAAGCTGCTATAGACAATAACATAAAGCCCCCCACTATACCCCCCCCCCACACACACACGCACACACTCAACACCCCACTGTACCCCCCCCCCCACACACACACACACACACACACACACACACACACACACACACACACACACACACACACACACACACACACACACACACACACACACACACACACACACACACACACACACACTATACACCCCACTGTATCCCCACACCCCCCACACACACACACACACACACACACACTATACACCCCACTGTATCCCCACACCCCCCACACACACACACACACACACTATACACTACACTATACTATACACCCCACTGTCGCGATGCGACGCGTTGTGAGCTTGTAGATCTGCTATTTTCAAATAGCCTATGTATAAAATAGGGCTAAAGTGGTTAATGTGTGTTTCATAATATCATAATTTGTATCTGAAAAGTAACTAGTAACTAAAGTGTTCAAATAATTGTAGTGGAGTAAAAGTACAATATTTGCCTCTAAGATGTAGTGGAGTAGAAGTAAAAGTATTGGAAATTGGAAATACTCAAGTAAAGTACAAGTACCTCAAAATTGTACTTAAGTAAATGTACTTAGTTACTTTCCACCACTGCGGGGGTCATAGGATTCAGGACTATGGTACTGAGGCCTAAAAGTGATATTTTGATTGGTTAAAACAAAGAATTATTTTTAAAAAAAGTTGAAGCTCTATAATATTCATAAAGTAATAATTGCGTTTGTCTGTCACTCCATTTCTTTAGTAAACAGAAAACACATTTTCAGATGGGTTGCCAAACAATTTATCAAATCAGGAGAGATTACCCGTTGGTCAGATTCAGTTTTATAGTGTTTTATAGTGACACTATTACTATAGCGGTGACTACTCCTGTTGTCACCACTAGTGACAACATGAGTTACTATTGTAGATTGACTACTTTTACTTTTAGATTAGATTATTATTACAAAAGATACATTAACCAATAAGCCCCTATTTTCTAATGTATCTATTGGAAAATAGTGTATTAATATAATAATGTGTATTATAATATTAAAGGTTTCATGACGTTCAGTTTTACCACACATTAAAAGTCTTTGTCATGTTCCTTCAAACGTGTATAGCAAGTTTTAACAAAAAATTCCACTCCAGTGATCCATGGCAGGTGTTTTTCTCTCACATTTCTAAAGCCTTTTCAACTGCAATGAAAAAAGAAATCTTTGCCTGCGGGTGTCGCTGGTGAGGGATTTTGCCTGTCAATCATCGCCTCTGCTCCCCCCCCCCCAAAGGAAAGGATAGGGGAGGGGAGGGGCGAGGAGAGTGGGCGGGATTAATGGGCTGTGACCTCACTGCCGAAGGGCCAAGCTCAGATTACTTTTCAGCCTAATTATTCAGAAAACCCCAGACCACAGAAAATCCACTGAATGTTCAAAGTTCAGATTTTTTTTGGGTGTAATTGAGGTCATAAAACCCCCCAAAAAACATTAAAAAAAAGTGAAAATGAATGTCATAGAACCTTTAAGTGTATTATAATAATAATAATATGTATGTGTGGGCATGTGTGATGAAGGGATTGCATTTGTGGGACAGAATAAGCGTTGCAATTATATGATGCTTCCGCTTTCACATTTAGAGGATTATGTGCTTGTTTGCATGTTTTACCAGTGGTGGAAGAAGTACTCAGATATTTTACCTAAGTAAAAGTATCAATGCCACAATATAAAAACACTCTGTAACAAGTAAAAGGCTTGTGTTAAAAATGTTACTTGAGTAAAAGTACAAAAGTATTGGCATCAAAATATACTTACAGTACCAAAAGTAAAAGTACTACAATGTTTGAAAATAGCAGATCTACCAGTTCACAACGCGTCGCATCGTGACGCGTTGTGAGCTTGTAGATCTGCTATTTTCAAATAGCCTATGTATAAAATGTATATCTGCAAAGTAACTAGTAACTTAAGTTTTCAAATAATTGTAGTGGAGTAAAAGTACACTATTTGCCTCTGAGATGTAGTGGAGTACTGGAAATAACTGGAAATTGGAAATACTCTAGTAAAGTAAAAAAGACCTCAAAGCTTTACTTAAGTACGGTACTTGAGTAAATGTACTTAGTTACTTTACACCACTGATGTTTTCTGCCTGTTTTGTGAGAGGCCTTTAAAAACGAGCAATACAGTATGACAATCATAAGGACTGTAAGGATAGAATAAACAATAATAGCGCTCATGCTTGATCAATGTCACTAAAAACTAAACCGCAGACCTCTCAAAACAAACCAATGAGACGACTACCAGATCGCACCTTCTCCCATGTCTTTGGCTATTCAAAAATAACAGATATACAAGCTCATAGGTCTGGTCTATATTTAACCCATTCAATCCAGGAGCGCATCTGTGTCATTTTTAGGTTTCTTTGGCTATTCAAAAAATATCAGATCTAAAAGCTCATAGCGTGGCACCGAGTGCCACGCTATGAGCTTGTAGATCCGCTATGAAAGATCTTGAAGATTAGTTTTTTAGTTAAAAATGCATGGACAGTATATTCAAAGATTTGCACACATTTTCATGATTTTTCCCCCCCAACAATAGTAGATCTACAAGCTCATGGCGTTTTTGAATAGCCAAAGACATCTTAAAATGACACAGATGCGTTCACGGATTGAATGGGCTAGTACTCAAGAGGTTCAGTGTCCAGATACCTGTCAAACTACTTCTCTAGAGCAGTGGTCTTCAACGTTTTCAGGCCAAGGACCCCCTAGCTGAGAGAGAGATGGAGGAGGGACCCCCTCCCTCTATATTGTATAAAATTGTGTTTCAGATGTAACTTTTTTTGTTTACTTGGTCTGCTCTTTTTTCCCTCTACACCAAACACCTCTTTGCCAAAAGATAGCCGATCTACAAGCTCACAACGCCTCGCAGCGCGAGGCGTTGTGAGCTTGTAGATCTGCTATTTTTTTGGTAAAGTTCTCCTTAGAAAAAGGATGCTGTAGGGTTCAAGTGGTTAAGGTAAAAAAATAAATCATATCACACAAAGATTTGGCGGACCCCCTGTAGTAACTCTGAGGACCCCCTAGGGGTCCCGGACCCCCTGTTGAAGACCCCTGCTCTAGAGTGAGTGATGCTCATGGGCATAACACCAGAGGGAGCTCACCTGACCTAGTTCCCCCAGAATTTGGCTCAAACATGGGTGAAAAATGCATTCTACTATACTGCCACCAATATGTGGAATGCCCTGCCAAAGGCCATTAAAGATCTCCACTCCCTACAGTAGGTACCCAAACTCAAAGCCAACCTAAAAGAATGGATGACATTAACATATAATTACGCCTTGTTTGAACACCTTGGTAGTAGCATCCTCTGCCCCCACCCCTCCTTTTTCTGTCTTGAATTGTCCCCGGAACCACATATTTTCAAATGAGGGTCCGAGGCCAAATGAATTCTGGGGTCCTTGACAACAAATGAAAACCACTGGTTTAAACAACATGAGGAAGCAAGACCAAATAAGCCACTACACTTTAGAAACAAGGCCCAAAAACACACCACGACGCGCAGCTACCGAATATTTACAAGCGACATCACAGGAAAAAAAACAAGCCCAGAGTCACTTAATAATAAGCAGACATGGCAACGGTGTGTGTACGATACCTGGGTGTACGTAAGCGGGCGGACTCTGACACGCGTACTGCGGCGGGAACTGGTGCTGCTGATGAGGATGATGGTTGTGATGGTGCTTCTTGTGTTTGTGGATCCTGTAGTCCTTCTCGCTGCGGGAGCGCCGAACCCGCTGAGGCTCCGCCGCCGCCGCGGAGCCGGAGGAGGCTGGCGCCGCCGACGGCGCCAGCCGCTCCGACAGGTCGGCGCTGGGCCATGCCCGGCGCAGCGTGGCGCTGCCCGCCTTCTTCATTCGCTTCAAAATCGCGTCTGATGACCGCCCCAAAAAAAACTCAAGTGGGAACCCGGCTGGGCGGAGGAGGCGGTACTGCTGACCCGGTTATCTCCCGGATCAGGTGAATTCCATTGCGGTGATGACCCGTGTGGGCGTTGTGACATCCAACGACGGGAGGAGGAAGAAAACATCGGGCGCAGGGAGGAGGGAGGCTTCTGGGCTCGTTTTCAACGGATTCCCACATCGCCGCGGAAAAAACGGCTGGCCTCGGCGTGGGTCGTCCGTCCGTCCGCACGTACGTCTGTCCGTCCGGTCCGGAGAGGCCAGGTGGACTAGGGGGAGTGGCGGGCGGGGTGGGGGTTAACGGGGGAGGGGGGAAGGGGAAGGGGAGGGTGGGGTGGCGTGTTACCTCCAACCCCTCATCTATACCGACTGTCCTGTTCCTCCCCTCTCTCTCTGGTCAACCCAAAACCATTGGTCCAAGCAAGGCCGCGATGTCCGCCCTGTGCACAGCACACCTTTTTTAATTATTAATATTATGATGATGTTTTATTCCTCCTGGATTCCAGAGTCCAGACGCCAACGTACCCTCTATAAAAGCCCCTATCCAAGCAGGTGTGTGTGTGTGTGGAGCGCCCACTCCTCCTCGGGGCAATAATAATAATCCGGTGGCCGTTTTTTTTTTTTTTAGCCTGTAGCCGTTAGCCTAGCCTGGGCTGCTTTCCAACTCATCCCCTCTCTCAGTGTGTTAGCCTTAGCGTCAGTAGGAGGGGTCCAGCATCAGTGGGATGATGGGAATGGAGGGTAGGGGGGGGGGGGGGGCAGGGGGGACAGCGTGGGAGAGAAGCCCTTAGACCCCCTGACTGACAGACGGACAAAAAAAAAAAACATAAAGGCCGAACCGTAGAAAGGCGTGAGAGAGAGAGAGAGAGAGACAGAGGGAGCTAACATAAAAGAGGCCAAGAGAGAAGAGGAGGCTGAGCTGCCATTGGGAGGGGAGGAGAGAGAGAGAGAGAGAGAGAGAGAGAGAGTCTCCTTGGGAAACACAGCTGCACTCCTCCACTCGTCCTCTGGTCTCTGCTGCTCTGTCGCTCCTCTACACCTCCCTCCACACCTCCTCCTTCCACACCGTCGGCCTCATCTCTCTAGTATCCGCGCGCGCTGAGCAACCGCGACCGCTATCCCCTCGCCTCTGTCCGCGCGAGTGACAGTGTGTGTGTGTGTGTGTGTGTGTGTGTGTGTGTGTGTGTGTGTGGTGTGTGTGTGTGTGTGTGTGTGTGTGTGTGTGTGTGTATCCACCGATGCCGAGCGAAGGATGACAGAGGACGTGTTAAAAAAAAAAAAAAACGAGAGAGATCCGCCGAACGAGAAGAAGACGGGAAAGAAGAGAGGTGGTAAAAAAAACACAAGTGGGTTAATCCACAAGCCCAGCGTCGCTTCTGCAATTCCTTTGTCTTCTCCTCTCTCCCTCCCTCTCTCTCTCTCGCGCTCTCTATCTATCTAGCTGCTGCCTCCGATTTCTGCTCTTGCTTTCCAACTGCCCGTTCGCTCGCTCGCTCGCTCGCTGGCTCCCACCGCTCCTCTTCTCCCTCTCTCTCTCCTCTTCTCTCACTGTGGCGCTCCCTCTCTCTCTCTCTCTCCTCTTCTCTCACTGTGGCGCTCCCTCTCTCTCTCCCGTTCGCTGCTGCTGCCGTCGTGTTATTGTGCCGTGAAGCCGAGAGACACACACACTCACACAGAGAGGGAGGGAGAGAGAGAGCGAGGGAGAGTGGGGAGGGCAGCATGCTTGTCAGTCAAGCGGTAAGCACCCCCCCCTTTGTCTAGTTTCCCTCTCTCGCTCTCTCTCGCTCTTTTTTGCTGAAGCTGAGCTGTGTTGCCGTCAAAAGAGAGAGGCCATTCACTGAACACACTCACACACTTACACTGACACACGCACGCACACACACACGCGCGCACACACACACACGCACACGCACACGCGCACACACACACACACGCACGCACGCACGCACGCACGCACGCACGCACGCACGCACGCACGCACGCAGAGTTTGTAAACATTGATGTCTTGCTGTCAAATGGAAATGACTAAGCTTGTGTTTTTTGAGAGGAAGGGTCTTTGTAATTTGTGTGTGTGTGTGTGTGTGTGTGTGTGTGTGTGTGTGTGTGTGTGTGTGTGTGTGTGTGGGGGGGGGGGGGGGGGGCTGTTAGAAGTCTCTCTGGCTACAAGCCAAAGGCCTGTTGAATTGACCAATCACACGAAAGCCTCCTAGCTTCAGTCCTTCAGTTAGCAGCGCGGCCAAATGCTGCAACACACACAGCAACACAGGCAACAGCCAGTCAGCCCCGTCATGGACCCTAGCATCACCTTTAAGACCACACGGGGACCCTAGCATCACCTTTAAGACCACATGGACCCTAGCATCACCTCTATAACCACATGGACCCTTAGATACTTACTTAGGCCCATCACTCCCAGTGGAGCATAGGCTATCTACCCATCCAACAGGGCTTTGGGCTGTCCTTTCTGCCTCTCCCCAGCTTTGGGCTGTCCTTTCTGCCTCCCCCCAGCTTTGGGCTGTCCTTTCTGCCTCCCCCCAGCGTTGGGCTGTCCTTTCTGCCTCCCCCCAGCTTTGGGCTGTCCTTTCTGCCTCCCCCTCTCTCTAGCTCCGCCTCAGTGTCCTGCCTCCAGGTGTTCTTAGGCCGCCCCCCTCTTTTCCGCTTCCCCTGGCGGTTCCAAGTCAGGGCCTGGCGTGTGGTGCTGGTTGGTTGCCACGGCCCACCCGTCTGACTAACCGGCAGCGTTCCATTCAGTCATGCAGGCTGGACAACCTTTCCACTTGAGCTCTGCACCCAGGTAACCCTGGAGACGAGTTCAAGCCCCCTGCTTCCCACCATTTTCTTTTCAAAGCCCACCGATCACAGGAGCAACACTCGCCTACTGACGCGTTCACTTTGGGTTTATGGTGGCCTGACCGCACATTGAGCCGAGCGCGGCGGCCACCGGTCACTCACCCTTCATTAGAACACGGACCATCAACAGGGAGCTAATTGTCTTCCAAATTGGAGGTGTGAACATCAGAACTGTGGATATGCTAACTGGGTTCCAAGACTGTATCTTTTTAGCATCTATCCCTTAGTTATAAAATATAGTGTAAACACATCTTTAAATGGAATTAGGAAATAGTTTTAATCCGAGGGTATGCGGTTACCCTGACTCAGAGATTAGACGCCTCTGCCCTGCACAGTCTGATAGAAAGCACAAAGCCTTAATAACAGAAATAGTCTGCCTCATCGAGGCAGTTGGCCAGTAGTCACTTTGAGTGGCAGTTGGGACAAACGCAGTCAGTGGGGCAAACGCAGTCCGCACCAAAAATATTTACGATTCTGTCCCTATCGGTACATAACTCGGACGGCGCTGATTCGACTAGCAGACCATCGGCTGGTCATCGTGGGCACTCGCGCCTGGAGGCGCTCGGGCGCGACTCCTCTGCCTCAAGGTCTGCTGAGTCGGCGCGCCTCCATCATGGTCCAAAACTATACTTTATCGGCTTTATAGTTATAAATTATAGTGTAAACACATCTTTAAATGGAATTAAGAAATAGTTTTAATCCGAGGGTATGCGGTTACCCCAACTCAGAGATTAGACGCCTCTGCCCTGCACAGTCTGAGAGAAATCACAAAACCTTAATAACAGAAATAGTCTAGATAAGCTTAACTAATTGCAAAACATGACACCCCTTATTCAAAACAGATGGCGAATGCATTCTTCTCTTTATAGGGCCTACACAGGTAATAAAAGTACCTGTGAGACCTTTATGAATTGAACCTCACAGTCAGCAGTCAGTCAGTCAGTCAGTCAGTCAGTCAGTCTTTTACTTCCTCACATTTCAGTCACATTTAACCACGTTAACCATGGCATCGTATGAAGACTGTTTTTTTAAAGATGTTTTAGAAAAACAGCCGAAGCATAAAATAAAGTGCTGAAGTGGTTATAAGTCCCTGGTTGGCTATGAGTCGACAGGAAGTGGTCGTCTTATTGGTTAGAGCAGAGTTCAGCTGTCTGACACACACACACACACACACACACACACACACACACACACACACACACACACACACACACACACACACACACACACACACACACACACACACACACACACACACACACACACACACACACACACACACACACACACACAGAGCATGTGGAAATGTTTCCCTTCCTGTGGGAAATAGCGTGGTGGCACTTTAACAACGAGCCTCTCAGCCGATCGACCGCAAAGTACAGCTTTCAGTGTGTGGCGGCTGGCGGCCATGTTGGCTCCGTAGCGCGGCTCCATGGCCGTTGCTAGGCAACTGGGTGGACTGTATGCCAGGCAGCTTCTTTCTTCAGAAGTGCTGGGCATGTAGTCATGGAGATGAGTCTGGACAATACCAGGCCTCTATATTGGTGGCAACGTTTTTATCCTCCCTGCCACCCGTAGCCTTCACTGTATGGCTAACACAATGGATCACTGTTTTAACCCATTAACCCATTAAGACCTGGAACTTTGTCATTTCTAGATTTGAGTTAAAAAAGCATTATTTTACACTGTGGGCTATTCAAAAATAGCAGATATACAAGCTCATACTTGTAGATCTGCTATTTTTGAAAAATCGTGAAAATGTGTGCAAATCTTTGAATATATATATTTTTAAAGCAAACATTTTTAACTCAAATCTTTGCTTCTGGGGGTCCCTGGAACAACATATTTTGATGGGGGTCTGCGGCCAAATACATATAATTATGGGGCTCCTTGACATGAAAAATATTGAGCACCACTGATGTAGAAACATATGTTTTTAGCGGCGCTAGCCGCTCTATACCTTTAGGTATAGAGCGGATATTAGCCCTCTATACCTGGCTTTTGCGTCAACGTTCTGATTGGTCAGGCTCGCCAAAGTTCTGATTGGTCAGGTCCGTCAACGTTCTGATTGGTCAGGCTCGCCAAGGTTCTGATTGGTCAGGTCCGTCAACGTTCTGATTGGTCAGGCTCGCCAAGGTTCTGATTGGTCAGGTCCGTCAACGTTCTGATTGGTCAGGCTCGCCAAGGTTCTGATTGGTCAGGTCCGTCAACGTTCTGATTGGTCAGGCTCGCCAAGGTTCTGATTGGTCAGGTCCGTCAACGTTCTGATTGGTCGGGTCCGTCAACGTTCTGATTGGTCACTATTCATGACATCACTATGTTACTATTCATGACATCACTATGATGTCATCATAGTGAAGGTACCCACTCTATCAGCTATGACAGATCAGTTTTTGCCACTTACCTTGGAATGCATTTGGTGATTCGCTTCCAATGGCACTATTTAGTGCCACTGGAAGCCTTGAAATAAATTTACAGAGATTTAATATTGTTTCTCTAGTAGAAACACATATCTATGACAAAATATATCAAAGGCGCCGCTACCTTCACACAGGTGTGATTTTTCAGAATACTGTTGAGATTTAGGAGACATGTAGAATCGGCTTCAGGTCTCAATGGGTTAAGACCGGGAACGCATCTGTGTCATTTTAACATTTATTTGGGCTATTCGTAAATAGCAGATATACAAGCTCGTAACGTGGCACTGAGTGCCGTGCTACCATCTGCTACAGTATATTTGGAAAAATCTTCAACATTTGTGCGAATATTTGAATATATACTGTATATATTTTAAAGGGAACATTTGTAACTCAAATCTTTGCTTCATGGGGGTCCCTGGAACTAAATAATTTCAGATGGGGGGGGGGGGTCCGCGGCCAAATACATATCTTTTTGGGTGGTCCTTGACATGAAACAGTTTGAGAACCACTGATATTATAGCAACATACGTTTTTTTCAGAAAACTGTTAGGATTTAGAAGACATTTGTAGAATCCCCCAGAAGGAAAGATTTGACTTAAAAATGTTTGCTTTAAAATAGCAGATCTACAAGCCCGTACGAGCTTGTATATCTGCAATTTTTTTCTAGCCAAAGAAATCTAAAAATGACACAGATTCTTTCCTGGTCTAAATGGGTTAAAACAGTAGTTCTCAAACTTGTTTGTGGAAAGTACCCCTTTCCATTATTTCTGAATCCAAGTACCCCCTTGAACGACTACAACACTTTGCTTAGAACACATTGACATCAAAAGTCCAGTCAGTATGTTCAAAATAAACCAGAATGATGGCAAATACGTATTGCTTTCTATTCGTTAACAGTTGTGCTAGTCAGTAGAATACTTTTTCTTTTCATGTTCTAACCCTTCTCTCAAGTACCCCCTCTAGTATCTCTGCGTACCCCTAGGGGTACATGTACCCCCATTTGAGAAACACTGGGTTAAAAGATGCAATCCGGGGCTTATTTCAAGGAATAACATGGCCTGAAATGTAGGCAGAATCGTGCATATTTTAATTGATGATTGCAAATCCACGCATTCCACAAATCCACACATTCCACATTCAGTCTGAACTGGGACAATCTGCTTTCTGCTATGATTCTGCCGTTTGATGGAACAATCTACAACTAAATAATGCCCCAATATCCTATTTGGACAATTGAATAAACCGCTCTCACTACCTCACTATGTAACTGTATTTAACTTAATAGTTCCCTGTTTTGGTCTTATTTTTATGTCTTAAATGTGTGTGTGTGTGTGTGTGTGTGTGTGTGTGTGTGTGTGTGTGTGTGTGTGTGTGTGTGTGTGTGTGTGTGTGTGTGTGTGTGTGTGTGTGTGTGTGTGTGTGTGTGTGCGCGTGTGTGTGTGATCTCGACAACTTTGGGTAAACCTCAATTCTCTTTTCCAGAATAAATAGAGGTTTCAATCAAATCAATCAGTCATAATGCAGGGCATTCCCACACAGGTTTACATCTGTCATTGACCAATTAAAATCCTCTACCGTTAGTAGAAAGGACCTGAGTTACTTACTGTCTCGTTGTGTTGTCCAGCACGCGCGCGCGCACACACACACACACACACACACACACACACACACACACACACACACACACAGGCTTCTGCAGTGTAGAAGCCAAGACGTTTTTTTGTTTGGAACAAACTGGTAAAAAAATGGAAAGCAGAGAAGAAACTCTTTGTTTTTGTGTTTTTGTTGTTCAAAGCTTGGTTGGCAATTCGAGCAAACGTAGAGGTAAATATAGAGGTACACTGTTGAAAAATGCTATAGAAAACATGACAATAATAAGGGAATGGTTGAAACGCTGAGGTTTTTGTCTACAGTATAGTATAAGTCAAGATCACACTTTTCCTGTCCCATAATGAGGTCTAATCTTAAAATGTTGGACACGTCCCCCTCTGTGATCATTGGCGCCCCACCAAGGGGGTCCCGGGCCCAGGTTTGGAACCACTGAGATAGATAGAGAGATGCGATGAGAGAGGAACACACACACACACACACACACACACACACACACACACACACACACACACACACACACACACACACACACACAGAGACAAGCCCTGGCCTGCTCTGACAGCAGCACTAGACCACACCAGACCTAACAACTCACAGCTACCGTTGGATCTCTTTAAGCCTTTTTATCTGGCATAAAGGCACACATTGTTGCCGTCTGGCTAGAAAGCTCATATGTCCCAAACGCCTACTTTTCAGGAAATGGATCCAGCGTAGTTATCATACTATAATTCTAGTAACCTCTGTTTGTCTGTTTGTAGTGGTAGGTGAAGCTACCCGGTTCTCCTCAGTGGCTGGACCAATTGCTCTGATTTTGCACACAGCCATTGACCATTACCATCTGAACTTAACTGTGAAGCCCGTTTTTCGATTTCATCAAATCTCAGCTTCTTATTAGCGTTTTTGTGTAAAACACTGTCGCCATGGTTACGGGGCTGCCCAGCTATGGCACGAACTGCCTCCCGGGTTGCCAGATCATGTGCGCATATCCCCCCACGGATGCGTCGACCGGGTATGGTCTATTATTATTATTTAGTCACAAGCTTCTTGATAACACAATAATATCCAGTCCTTATTTTCCACTGTGGTTCTCTTACAACATAAGAAGTACATCTCATAACATAAGTCATGTACAATGTACAATAAATTAATAATATATTTGCCAGACCCAAGGGGTCGGCCTACAGGAGGCTTTGTCGGTCGGCCGGTCGGCCGGTCTGTCTGTCCCTCTTTTCCTCTGCACACACGTCATCCGAAGTCCGGCCATTCAGATTTCAACCACTAGGCCGTCTAGGGTCTGGCAGTGCTCCGAGGAGCACTTTTTCTAGTTCAGACAAGAAGACGTTACGTTTATCTGACCTAAAACCAACAGCCCTTCCCAGGGCCGTCGCACGGGGGGTGTAAGTGGGACAGAGTTACTAGGGCCCAAGGAGGGGGGGGGCCTGGAAAATCCCCCCCCCCAAAGAAAAAAGAAAAACATTTTTTTTTTTTTTTTGGTCACAACTTTTAACTTTTTTCACAATTAAAATTACCTAAATGAAACAGATTTAGCGACCGTTGTATAAAAATAATGATTGAGGCTCTCTCTCTGCCTTTCTGTGGGCCCCTCTCAAGACAAAAAAGGTTTCGTCCGCTGTTACTACGTGGTGTGGATGAGAGATCAATTTGCTTTGCAGTTTGTACTTCCGGTTTAGAGCGGATACGGAAATGATCAGTGTGTTTCTATATATGTGTGTGTGTGTGTGTGTGTGTGTGTGTGTGTGTGTGTGTGTGTGTGTGTGTGTAAACTTACCGGATGCAGTAGGTGTGTCTAGACTCATATGATCACTGAACAAGTAATTGAAAGCAGTCTTTTCATTGGCTGAAAGCCGTAGCTGACTCGAAATCACTGAATGTCTGTCAGCTGCGCAGGCAGAACAGCGAAAATTAAACACACTGAAGTCAGTGACTGAGTGACAACTGAACTAAGCACAGCAGATACCTACCAAACAAAGTAAAACGTCATGGCGCCTCCTTCCAAAAAAGGAAAATCTGGCTCTCAAAAAAGAAAAGAAAGACTAGAAAGAGAAAGAAAACAAAGTAGGGGCCCTAGGGGGAAACAACTCCTTACAAATTTCTTCCAAAAGACAGGTGAGCAGTGAGTGAACAACACACACAACTAAAGCCAGATGTATACGTTGTCGCATCGCATGACGGCTGTGCACACTGTGAAAATAGCCGATCTACAAGCATCTTGCTGCACCACATCTTGCTGTGATGCAACGTGTTGTGAGCTTGTATTTCTGCTACTTTTTGGCAGTGGTGGAAAGTAACTAAGTACATTTACTCTCAAGTACTGTACTTCAGTAAAATGTTGTATTTCCAATTTTCAGTACTATTACTTATACTCCACTACATCTCTGAGGAAAATATACTTAGTTTTACTCCACTACAATTATTTGAATACTTTAGTTACTAGTTTCTTTGCAGATTTGTATTATTATTACAAAACATACATTAACCTCTTCAGCCCTATAAATACTTTGGCCATCATTTGAAAATAGCAGATCTACAAGCTCTCAACGTTTGAAAAGTTGAAATGGGACATTTCTGCATAATGAGTACTTTTACCTTTGGTACTTCAAGTACATATTGATTACTCGTGTAAATTTTGAATATCAAACTTTTACCTGTAACAAGCGTGTATATTTACATTGTGGTATTGATACTTTTACATAAAAAATCAGACTCTTGAAGTCTTGTTCAGTTGTCCTTTATTATACATTATATGATCCAAGCCCTTTGTCAATGTATGGTTGTCTTTTCTTATGCCCTGGGAATGATAAATACTTTATAAATGATAACAATCTCAAGTATGGTACTCTAGGCTACTAGAGTACCATACTCTGTAGGCTACTACAGTATGTTTAGAAATGAGGATACACATGTGGTTACATGTGCACAATTTAGTTATTTGGTTAATAATAAATGATAAAATAATATTTTATAATAAATCAGTAAAATCAGGCAAAAATAAGAATTAAATAACATAACCCTAACCCTATCCCTAAAACCGAAATAAAGCAACCAAAAAAACGAAAAGAAACTAACAAAATCCCCCCCAAAAACTCAATTTTTTTTTACATGTACCCCCATTTGAGAAACACTGGGTTAAAAGATGCAATCCGGGGCTTATTTCAAGGAATAACATGGCCTGAAATGTAGGCAGAATCGTGCATATTTTAATTGATGATTGCAAATCCACGCATTCCACAAATCCACACATTCCACATTCAGTCTGAACTGGGACAATCTGCTTTCTGCTATGATTCTGCCGTTTGATGGAACAATCTACAACTAAATAATGCCCCAATATCCTATTTGGACAATTGAATAAACCGCTCTCACTACCTCACTATGTAACTGTATTTAACTTAATAGTTCCCTGTTTTGGTCTTATTTTTATGTCTTAAATGTGTGTGTGTGTGTGTGTGTGTGTGTGTGTGTGTGTGTGTGTGTGTGTGTGTGTGTGTGTGTGTGTGTGTGTGTGTGTGTGTGTGTGTGTGTGTGTGCGCGTGTGTGTGTGATCTCGACAACTTTGGGTAAACCTCAATTCTCTTTTCCAGAATAAATAGAGGTTTCAATCAAATCAATCAGTCATAATGCAGGGCATTCCCACACAGGTTTACATCTGTCATTGACCAATTAAAATCCTCTACCGTTAGTAGAAAGGACCTGAGTTACTTACTGTCTCGTTGTGTTGTCCAGCACGCGCGCGCGCACACACACACACACACACACACACACACACACACACACACACACACACACAGGCTTCTGCAGTGTAGAAGCCAAGACGTTTTTTTGTTTGGAACAAACTGGTAAAAAAATGGAAAGCAGAGAAGAAACTCTTTGTTTTTGTGTTTTTGTTGTTCAAAGCTTGGTTGGCAATTCGAGCAAACGTAGAGGTAAATATAGAGGTACACTGTTGAAAAATGCTATAGAAAACATGACAATAATAAGGGAATGGTTGAAACGCTGAGGTTTTTGTCTACAGTATAGTATAAGTCAAGATCACACTTTTCCTGTCCCATAATGAGGTCTAATCTTAAAATGTTGGACACGTCCCCCTCTGTGATCATTGGCGCCCCACCAAGGGGGTCCCGGGCCCAGGTTTGGAACCACTGAGATAGATAGAGAGATGCGATGAGAGAGGAACACACACACACACACACACACACACACACACACACACACACACACACACACACACACACACACACACACACACACACAGAGACAAGCCCTGGCCTGCTCTGACAGCAGCACTAGACCACACCAGACCTAACAACTCACAGCTACCGTTGGATCTCTTTAAGCCTTTTTATCTGGCATAAAGGCACACATTGTTGCCGTCTGGCTAGAAAGCTCATATGTCCCAAACGCCTACTTTTCAGGAAATGGATCCAGCGTAGTTATCATACTATAATTCTAGTAACCTCTGTTTGTCTGTTTGTAGTGGTAGGTGAAGCTACCCGGTTCTCCTCAGTGGCTGGACCAATTGCTCTGATTTTGCACACAGCCATTGACCATTACCATCTGAACTTAACTGTGAAGCCCGTTTTTCGATTTCATCAAATCTCAGCTTCTTATTAGCGTTTTTGTGTAAAACACTGTCGCCATGGTTACGGGGCTGCCCAGCTATGGCACGAACTGCCTCCCGGGTTGCCAGATCATGTGCGCATATCCCCCCACGGATGCGTCGACCGGGTATGGTCTATTATTATTATTTAGTCACAAGCTTCTTGATAACACAATAATATCCAGTCCTTATTTTCCACTGTGGTTCTCTTACAACATAAGAAGTACATCTCATAACATAAGTCATGTACAATGTACAATAAATTAATAATATATTTGCCAGACCCAAGGGGTCGGCCTACAGGAGGCTTTGTCGGTCGGCCGGTCGGCCGGTCTGTCTGTCCCTCTTTTCCTCTGCACACACGTCATCCGAAGTCCGGCCATTCAGATTTCAACCACTAGGCCGTCTAGGGTCTGGCAGTGCTCCGAGGAGCACTTTTTCTAGTTCAGACAAGAAGACGTTACGTTTATCTGACCTAAAACCAACAGCCCTTCCCAGGGCCGTCGCACGGGGGGTGTAAGTGGGACAGAGTTACTAGGGCCCAAGGAGGGGGGGGGCCTGGAAAATCCCCCCCCCCAAAGAAAAAAGAAAAACATTTTTTTTTTTTTTTTTGGTCACAACTTTTAACTTTTTTCACAATTAAAATTACCTAAATGAAACAGATTTAGCGACCGTTGTATAAAAATAATGATTGAGGCTCTCTCTCTGCCTTTCTGTGGGCCCCTCTCAAGACAAAAAAGGTTTCGTCCGCTGTTACTACGTGGTGTGGATGAGAGATCAATTTGCTTTGCAGTTTGTACTTCCGGTTTAGAGCGGATACGGAAATGATCAGTGTGTTTCTATATATGTGTGTGTGTGTGTGTGTGTGTGTGTGTGTGTGTGTGTGTGTGTGTGTGTGTGTGTGTGTGTAAACTTACCGGATGCAGTAGGTGTGTCTAGACTCATATGATCACTGAACAAGTAATTGAAAGCAGTCTTTTCATTGGCTGAAAGCCGTAGCTGACTCGAAATCACTGAATGTCTGTCAGCTGCGCAGGCAGAACAGCGAAAATTAAACACACTGAAGTCAGTGACTGAGTGACAACTGAACTAAGCACAGCAGATACCTACCAAACAAAGTAAAACGTCATGGCGCCTCCTTCCAAAAAAGGAAAATCTGGCTCTCAAAAAAGAAAAGAAAGACTAGAAAGAGAAAGAAAACAAAGTAGGGGCCCTAGGGGGAAACAACTCCTTACAAATTTCTTCCAAAAGACAGGTGAGCAGTGAGTGAACAACACACACAACTAAAGCCAGATGTATACGTTGTCGCATCGCATGACGGCTGTGCACACTGTGAAAATAGCCGATCTACAAGCATCTTGCTGCACCACATCTTGCTGTGATGCAACGTGTTGTGAGCTTGTATTTCTGCTACTTTTTGGCAGTGGTGGAAAGTAACTAAGTACATTTACTCTCAAGTACTGTACTTCAGTAAAATGTTGTATTTCCAATTTTCAGTACTATTACTTATACTCCACTACATCTCTGAGGAAAATATACTTAGTTTTACTCCACTACAATTATTTGAATACTTTAGTTACTAGTTTCTTTGCAGATTTGTATTATTATTACAAAACATACATTAACCTCTTCAGCCCTATAAATACTTTGGCCATCATTTGAAAATAGCAGATCTACAAGCTCTCAACGTTTGAAAAGTTGAAATGGGACATTTCTGCATAATGAGTACTTTTACCTTTGGTACTTCAAGTACATATTGATTACTCGTGTAAATTTTGAATATCAAACTTTTACCTGTAACAAGCGTGTATATTTACATTGTGGTATTGATACTTTTACATAAAAAATCAGACTCTTGAAGTCTTGTTCAGTTGTCCTTTATTATACATTATATGATCCAAGCCCTTTGTCAATGTATGGTTGTCTTTTCTTATGCCCTGGGAATGATAAATACTTTATAAATGATAACAATCTCAAGTATGGTACTCTAGGCTACTAGAGTACCATACTCTGTAGGCTACTACAGTATGTTTAGAAATGAGGATACACATGTGGTTACATGTGCACAATTTAGTTATTTGGTTAATAATAAATGATAAAATAATATTTTATAATAAATCAGTAAAATCAGGCAAAAATAAGAATTAAATAACATAACCCTAACCCTATCCCTAAAACCGAAATAAAGCAACCAAAAAAACGAAAAGAAACTAACAAAATCCCCCCCAAAAACTCAATTTTTTTTTACATGTACCCCCATTTGAGAAACACTGGGTTAAAAGATGCAATCCGGGGCTTATTTCAAGGAATAACATGGCCTGAAATGTAGGCAGAATCGTGCATATTTTAATTGATGATTGCAAATCCACGCATTCCACAAATCCACACATTCCACATTCAGTCTGAACTGGGACAATCTGCTTTCTGCTATGATTCTGCCGTTTGATGGAACAATCTACAACTAAATAATGCCCCAATATCCTATTTGGACAATTGAATAAACCGCTCTCACTACCTCACTATGTAACTGTATTTAACTTAATAGTTCCCTGTTTTGGTCTTATTTTTATGTCTTAAATGTGTGTGTGTGTGTGTGTGTGTGTGTGTGTGTGTGTGTGTGTGTGTGTGTGTGTGTGTGTGTGTGTGTGTGTGTGTGTGTGTGTGTGTGTGTGTGTGTGTGTGTGCGCGTGTGTGTGTGATCTCGACAACTTTGGGTAAACCTCAATTCTCTTTTCCAGAATAAATAGAGGTTTCAATCAAATCAATCAGTCATAATGCAGGGCATTCCCACACAGGTTTACATCTGTCATTGACCAATTAAAATCCTCTACCGTTAGTAGAAAGGACCTGAGTTACTTACTGTCTCGTTGTGTTGTCCAGCACGCGCGCGCGCACACACACACACACACACACACACACACACACACACACACACACACACACAGGCTTCTGCAGTGTAGAAGCCAAGACGTTTTTTTGTTTGGAACAAACTGGTAAAAAAATGGAAAGCAGAGAAGAAACTCTTTGTTTTTGTGTTTTTGTTGTTCAAAGCTTGGTTGGCAATTCGAGCAAACGTAGAGGTAAATATAGAGGTACACTGTTGAAAAATGCTATAGAAAACATGACAATAATAAGGGAATGGTTGAAACGCTGAGGTTTTTGTCTACAGTATAGTATAAGTCAAGATCACACTTTTCCTGTCCCATAATGAGGTCTAATCTTAAAATGTTGGACACGTCCCCCTCTGTGATCATTGGCGCCCCACCAAGGGGGTCCCGGGCCCAGGTTTGGAACCACTGAGATAGATAGAGAGATGCGATGAGAGAGGAACACACACACACACACACACACACACACACACACACACACACACACACACACACACACACACACACACACACACACACAGAGACAAGCCCTGGCCTGCTCTGACAGCAGCACTAGACCACACCAGACCTAACAACTCACAGCTACCGTTGGATCTCTTTAAGCCTTTTTATCTGGCATAAAGGCACACATTGTTGCCGTCTGGCTAGAAAGCTCATATGTCCCAAACGCCTACTTTTCAGGAAATGGATCCAGCGTAGTTATCATACTATAATTCTAGTAACCTCTGTTTGTCTGTTTGTAGTGGTAGGTGAAGCTACCCGGTTCTCCTCAGTGGCTGGACCAATTGCTCTGATTTTGCACACAGCCATTGACCATTACCATCTGAACTTAACTGTGAAGCCCGTTTTTCGATTTCATCAAATCTCAGCTTCTTATTAGCGTTTTTGTGTAAAACACTGTCGCCATGGTTACGGGGCTGCCCAGCTATGGCACGAACTGCCTCCCGGGTTGCCAGATCATGTGCGCATATCCCCCCACGGATGCGTCGACCGGGTATGGTCTATTATTATTATTTAGTCACAAGCTTCTTGATAACACAATAATATCCAGTCCTTATTTTCCACTGTGGTTCTCTTACAACATAAGAAGTACATCTCATAACATAAGTCATGTACAATGTACAATAAATTAATAATATATTTGCCAGACCCAAGGGGTCGGCCTACAGGAGGCTTTGTCGGTCGGCCGGTCGGCCGGTCTGTCTGTCCCTCTTTTCCTCTGCACACACGTCATCCGAAGTCCGGCCATTCAGATTTCAACCACTAGGCCGTCTAGGGTCTGGCAGTGCTCCGAGGAGCACTTTTTCTAGTTCAGACAAGAAGACGTTACGTTTATCTGACCTAAAACCAACAGCCCTTCCCAGGGCCGTCGCACGGGGGGTGTAAGTGGGACAGAGTTACTAGGGCCCAAGGAGGGGGGGGGCCTGGAAAATCCCCCCCCCCCAAAGAAAAAAGAAAAACATTTTTTTTTTTTTTTTTGGTCACAACTTTTAACTTTTTTCACAATTAAAATTACCTAAATGAAACAGATTTAGCGACCGTTGTATAAAAATAATGATTGAGGCTCTCTCTCTGCCTTTCTGTGGGCCCCTCTCAAGACAAAAAAGGTTTCGTCCGCTGTTACTACGTGGTGTGGATGAGAGATCAATTTGCTTTGCAGTTTGTACTTCCGGTTTAGAGCGGATACGGAAATGATCAGTGTGTTTCTATATATGTGTGTGTGTGTGTGTGTGTGTGTGTGTGTGTGTGTGTGTGTGTGTGTGTGTGTGTGTGTGTAAACTTACCGGATGCAGTAGGTGTGTCTAGACTCATATGATCACTGAACAAGTAATTGAAAGCAGTCTTTTCATTGGCTGAAAGCCGTAGCTGACTCGAAATCACTGAATGTCTGTCAGCTGCGCAGGCAGAACAGCGAAAATTAAACACACTGAAGTCAGTGACTGAGTGACAACTGAACTAAGCACAGCAGATACCTACCAAACAAAGTAAAACGTCATGGCGCCTCCTTCCAAAAAAGGAAAATCTGGCTCTCAAAAAAGAAAAGAAAGACTAGAAAGAGAAAGAAAACAAAGTAGGGGCCCTAGGGGGAAACAACTCCTTACAAATTTCTTCCAAAAGACAGGTGAGCAGTGAGTGAACAACACACACAACTAAAGCCAGATGTATACGTTGTCGCATCGCATGACGGCTGTGCACACTGTGAAAATAGCCGATCTACAAGCATCTTGCTGCACCACATCTTGCTGTGATGCAACGTGTTGTGAGCTTGTATTTCTGCTACTTTTTGGCAGTGGTGGAAAGTAACTAAGTACATTTACTCTCAAGTACTGTACTTCAGTAAAATGTTGTATTTCCAATTTTCAGTACTATTACTTATACTCCACTACATCTCTGAGGAAAATATACTTAGTTTTACTCCACTACAATTATTTGAATACTTTAGTTACTAGTTTCTTTGCAGATTTGTATTATTATTACAAAACATACATTAACCTCTTCAGCCCTATAAATACTTTGGCCATCATTTGAAAATAGCAGATCTACAAGCTCTCAACGTTTGAAAAGTTGAAATGGGACATTTCTGCATAATGAGTACTTTTACCTTTGGTACTTCAAGTACATATTGATTACTCGTGTAAATTTTGAATATCAAACTTTTACCTGTAACAAGCGTGTATATTTACATTGTGGTATTGATACTTTTACATAAAAAATCAGACTCTTGAAGTCTTGTTCAGTTGTCCTTTATTATACATTATATGATCCAAGCCCTTTGTCAATGTATGGTTGTCTTTTCTTATGCCCTGGGAATGATAAATACTTTATAAATGATAACAATCTCAAGTATGGTACTCTAGGCTACTAGAGTACCATACTCTGTAGGCTACTACAGTATGTTTAGAAATGAGGATACACATGTGGTTACATGTGCACAATTTAGTTATTTGGTTAATAATAAATGATAAAATAATATTTTATAATAAATCAGTAAAATCAGGCAAAAATAAGAATTAAATAACATAACCCTAACCCTATCCCTAAAACCGAAATAAAGCAACCAAAAAAACGAAAAGAAACTAACAAAATCCCCCCCAAAAACTCAAAATTTTTTTTCGCACGCGCGCTGCGCGCGCGTGCGAAATGCGGGCGCCCGCGCGCTTCGCGCGCGGCCGCGTCGGGGGGCCCATAGAAATTTCTTTCCCCAGGGCCCAGATTTTGGTGCTACGCCCCTGGCCCTTCCTATCCTAACCAAACAAGACCAGGAGACCTGGATCTGCCAGACCCGGCAGATGCCCATGTGTCTATGCCCATTTATGGACGAAAGGGGGGACAGACTTTTATAAGCCGGACTTCACATGACGTGTCAGCCTGTGTATGCCCATATATGGACGAAAGGGGGGACAGACTTTTATGGCTGGGGCCCAAGGACAAAGGGGCATGCCCATGTATGGAGAAAACAGGTACAAACCCAACCCCTTGGGTCTGGCAACAAAAACAAACAAACAAACAAACATGAACTTACTCTGGAACCATGTCAGGTCATCGGCCAGGTCAGGTAGGCTATTGTGGGCCGGCAATGTTCGGAATTCACCAATCAATAGCATAAAAATTAATCGTTTTGCAAAAAAATAGGCCTCCTGGTGGCGCTATAATAGGGCAATGTTAAAAGGGTGGCATGTGTTCCTCAACGTATAGTGCAAATGTGCGTGCACATTTTCACCGCAATCGGACACACTGCGTCCATGATTTGCGGCATTTCGTTCAAAACGGGACCCTCCTGCCCCCCCCATCTCAAAATATGTTGTTCCAGCGACCCCCCCCAGCGGTAGCGCAGCTCTGAATCTGTTCTTGAGAGATTACTCTGACCCAAACATGTTAACCCATTAAGAATTGGATCTGTGTCATTTTTAGATTTGAGCTAAAAAGCATTATTTTACACTTTTGGCTATTCAAAAATAGCAGATATACAAGCTCGTAGTGCGGCACGAGTGCCGCACTACGAGCTTGTAGATCTGCTATTTCTTGAAAAATCGTGAAAATGTGTGCAAATCTTTGAATATATATATTTTTAAAGTGAACATTTGTAACTCAAATCTTTGCTTCTGGGGTCCCTGGAACAAAATATTTTGATGGGGGTCCGCGGCCAAATACTTATCATTTTGGGGGTCCTTGACATAAAAAAAACATTGAGCACCACTGATATAGAAACATAAGTTTTTCAGAATACTGTTGAGATTTAGGAGACATGTACTGTAGAATCGGCTTCAGGTCTTAATGGGTTAATAATATGCTCCATTGATTCAATATTAATGAAACCCACAGACAGACACACTTAAAGCTGCACTACGTAACAGTCATCTTCTACCCCGGATTTGAACCCGATTTCCTGCGCAGGTGCTGAATATTGTGTTTACCATTGAGCTAATAGAGCTGGCCTGCTTGCTCAGGGGATAAATTGAATCTAGACCATCAGGTACAAAACTCTACCATACAGATTGGACAAACATTTTTTTGTATTCATTAAAATAAAAAAGTTACATAGTGCTGCTTTAACCACTTTCACTTATATTTACTTTAAAAAACAATGTAATAGCACATCTGACAGCTCACAACGCATCACATTGTGAGCTTGTAGATCAAATCGTTCCTAGTTTTGTGCCACACTGTGTTAATTTATGGAGAACACATTAAACGTTGAAATATGGAGATATGAGGTTTCTGCCCCCACAGCCAACGTTATGCTTATTGACTTCAGACGGACGTGACGAGACTAGACTCAAACATCCTCATCCAGCTTTCAACAGAGTTTTCAACAAGTTAACCGTTAACCCATTAAGACCGGGAACGCATCGGGAGTCATTTTAGACTTCTTTTTGACTATTCAAAAATAGCAGGCCCTCGGTGCTCGGCGCTATGAGCTTGTAGATCTGCTATTTTTGAAAAATCCTGATTTATTTGGAACAAAACATTTTGAGATGGGGGTCCGCGACCGAATACATATACGTTTTTTTCCCTTCTAAATCCTAACAGTATGTTGCTACAGTATATCAGTGGTGCTCCAACTTTTCCATGTCAAGGACCCCCAAAATGATATGAATTTGGCCGCGGAGGCACGGACCACCATCTCAAAATGTGTTGTTCCGGGGACCCCCAGAAGCACAGATCGGAGTTAAAATGTTCGCTTTAAAACAGATTTATATATATTTATATATATTCAAAGATTTGCAAAATCTTCCACAAAAACAAAAATCAGATCTACAAGCTCAAAGCTTGTAGCAGATCTACAAGCTCATAGCGCGGCACTCGGTGCCGCGCTATGAGCTTGTATATCTGCAATTTTTGGGGCGGTGTAGCCGCCCCCTATAAGTGGGTTTTGGACACCGACCAAAAAATGTGTGTACCCCCTAACCCTTCCATTGTTAATGCAAATCGATACTTTTTTTCATATCAGCCAATCACATTACAGCTAGTGTCATCACCGCTAACTGTAATGTGATTGGCTGACTTTGCAAATTCAGGACTGTGATTGGCTAGCGAAACACATGACACATGTGCAGCCCTATGAATAGCAGTATGGACTTTAAAAAACCACACACCGCCCACACACACCGCCCACTTCACACTGGGTGTGATTTTTTTAGTAGCCAAATACATCTAAAAATGACACATTTCCCGGTCCCAGTTCCCGGTGTGAATGCATGAAGGAGCAGAGTATACATAGTCATTCAGAGGGACTGACAATAAGCTCAATAGTAGGAATCAGTATGTGGGAATTGTGCTGGAACCACACATGCACAGAATGTCCTTTAGAATGCGGTTGTTAACATGGTAGCCTAGTTTCTTAGAGACACCACATTGTTCTCTCTGCACTCACTCACTCATGTGACTATTTAGCCTGTCATTTGCTGACTTAATGACTCATCTGTGTCATTTTAGATTTATTTGGCTATTCAAAAATAGCAGATCTACAAGCTCAGAGCGCGGCACCAAGTGCAGCGCTATGAGCTTTAATGTAGATCTCCTATTTTTGAAAAATCTTGTCAATTTTTGCAAAACTTTGCCTCTGGGGGATTCTACAAATGTCTTCTAAAATCCTAAAAGTTTTCTGAAAAACGTATGTCGCTATATCAGTGGTTCTCAAACCTTTTCATGTCAAGGACCCCCAAAATGACATGTATTTGGCCGCGGACCCCCATCTGAAAATATTTAGTTCCAGGGACCCCCCAGAAGCAGAGATTTGAGTTAAAAATGTTTTTAAAATATATATATATTCAAAGATTTGCACCCATTTTCATGTTTTAAAAAACAAGACCAGGAGACCTGGTTCTGCCAGACCCAGAATAAATGATGTCACGCTGACACTTCGCATGACGTGTCAGCCTGTGTCCCTTTTATGCCCATGTATGGAGAAGAAAGGGACAGACCGAGGTCCCTTTTATGCCCATGTATGGACGAAAGGGGGACAGACAAAGCCTCATGTAGGCTGTCTGTCCCTTTTATGCCCATGTATGGACGAAAGGGGGTCAAAGCCTCATGTAGGCTGACACCTTGGGTCTGGCAAAAAAAATAGCAGATCTACAAGATCTTTTTTTGGGCATAAAAGACACAGGCAGCCAGACAGACAGACTGACAGACGATTGCAAAGGGTTCTCTGACAACGGCATGTAATTCCCTATTTGCATCGTTAAGATTTTGAACAGTGGTTTAGAAAAGCGGTTCTCAAAAATAGTAGATATACAAGCTCAGTAGGCTGGTGCCCAACGGGTATAAACCTGTATTTAATCAATAGGCTGGTGCCCAACGGGTATTGTGGGTTATATGTCATGGGTCATAACATATAACCTTAGAACTCCATATATGGCGTTGGCTGATGCATCTGACTCTGACATCAGGGAGCCCATATTTGGGCATGGCTGACCTGCTGGGAGGCCATATATGGATATACCGTAGCAACGGGATGTCATAAGCAAACAAGCCAGCAGGATAAAAAGCACTGCAGCCTCAAAGAGAGTCCAGATTAAATCGACGCATGCCACGAAAGGTCCAACTATCTCCATTCTCCAAGACTCAACTCTTTACCACATAATCTCTTCAAGAGTGTTATCTTCAAAACTCTTTCCACCAATATTCTAAAACAGCTCTGGAATCTAGAAGAATCCCTGAGCTCTTCATTCTTCTACAGAGCAGGAAACCAACAGGTATCTACTTCGATTCACCGTTAGCTGTCATTTTCAAAATGTTTTCTTGGACGTTGCATCAGAAAGGATCACCAAAGGAAGATGATTATGTTGCCGTAGCGGTGAGACACAAGCTGTACTACTTTGGAACAAACAGGGACGAGAACATGGAGGATCAGATTGATGTTCAGGTCTTCAACACAGTGTCTTTACGCTGGAGGAAGTTGCCCCCAGTGACACCTGGAAGAGGAGAACGCCCCCCTGAGTTTTCCACTATTCTTTATGGCCTCACAGCTGTGCTGATAGAAGATATCATCTACATCTGGGGAGGGGTTACATGCCGTAAAAGGGGTTACCACTACTGCGACCTGCTTCACGCTTTTGATGTGGACACCCATAGATTGTTCAAACCACAGGTTTCTGGGGCTGTTCCAGAGGGGAGGTGTGGCCACTCAGCATGTGTCTTGGGGAAGGTCATGTATGTCTATGGAGGACATAATGATCTGACTGGATGGACTAATGACATGTACAAGTTGGACACCACCACAATGGTCTGGACTTTAATTAACACCAGAGGAACTCAGCCACCTGATTCATTTTGGCACTCTGCCACCATCATCGGGACAAAGATGTTTGTATTTGGGGGCCTCGGCGACGACGGCCACTACTACAACAGCATCAGAGTGTTTGACACAGAGACCAACTGCTGGCTGAACACACCTTCTGCCCATCTTCTTCCAGAAGGACGTGAGGGTCATGCAGCCTTTGCCTACAATGGAGAACTGTACATATTTGGTGGTGTAGACTATGGCCGAGGCTTCAATGATCTGTGGAAATTCAGTCCAGAGAGCTTCTCCTGGAAGAAGGTTGAGCCCAAGGGGAAAGGCCCGTCTCCGACGTTTGGGTCTTCGACGTCTAGTATGTGCTGTTGCATGGTGGGAGATCGTATCTTCCTCTTTGGAGAACAAACAGCCAATGAGCTGTATGTCTTAGACTTGAGTCCTAGTCTCAAGACGTTATGCAAGCTAGCGGTCATTCAGTACGGTGTGGAGCAGTCTGAACTCCCACACGACATCCGGTGGGAACTGGCAGCCATGACTACCATCCTCGAGAAGGATCACAGCCTGGACAACGTCCTGGTGGCGATCGATCGCAAATTGGACGTCATCGCGGAGAGACTCACTGCCCTGCAAGGCCAAGTTTCTTTGTTGAGAACCAGAATGGAGGGAGAATAAATCGTATTTCCCTCGCTCTAAACGGATGGAATAATGGATTAATTTCGGACCCCAACATTCCTCTGGTGGCTATAATGTCGAGAGAGCCCCCCCCCCCCCTTCCCCGCCCTGCTTCCTCATGGACACCTGTTGTTATGACTCCGGGTTGGGGCCGAATCAATGGTTGTCTCCACAGCTCCACACCTTGCTGTGCTTATCGCAATGACACCGCCGGAATGAGATAACATGACCGGCTGAAACTCGAAGGACAAAACCCCAGGCCTACTCACCACATAAACACATGAACCTCGCATGGACTTACATAACCTCCAACACACACGCCTCATTGACATTTGTTTTTTGAAAATTTTTAATTTCAATACATCGTAAAACATAGTAAAAATGTGAATTTCATTTCCGTTTATTTTTTAACATTGAAGTGAAAGGAGCAGCAAATCTTTGGATCGCGTTATCTCCTGGTTCTTTGTGAAGAACGGAAAAACGGAAAAACCCAAAAAATAAAGAATAATTTTAGAATAAAAAAAAAAAGATTGTAATTATTTTTTTTGAAATGTTTATAAACGTTTTTGGCAGGAAAAGAGTTAGACCTGAAGCCGATTCTACAAATGTTTTCTAAATCCTAACAGTTTTCTGAACTCCCAAAATTATATGTATTTGGCCGCCGACCCCCATCTCAAAATATTTTGTTCCAGGGACCCCCCAGAGATAAAACAGAATATAACAGAAGAGTTAAAAACGTTTTAAAAGAATATATATATTGAAAGATCTTCACACATTTTCACGATCTTTCAAAAATAGCAGATCTACAAGCTCATAGCGCGGCACTCTGTGCCGCGCTATGAGCTTGTAGATCTGCTATTTTTGAATAGCCAAAGTATAAAATAATGCTTTTTAGCTCAAATCTTAAAATGACACAGATGCGTCCCAGGTCTTATTAACCCATTGGATTAATGCCCTATTTTGACTCACAAAAGTGTCACACAAAAATAGCCGATCTACAACCTCAAAACATGTAGTGATGCGCCGCGTTTTGAGCTTGTAGATCAGCTATTGTTGCTATTTTTGAATTTGAATCCTGAAAAGTTTACATTATTATTACAAAACATACATTAACCACTTCAGCCTCAAACCTACTGTAAATGGCTGATGCTTGCTGGTATATCTCCCTCTAGTGGTACATGTTGAACACTGCTTGTGCTCTGGTGAAATGTGACATGTCAGGGAAAGCCTGTGATGATCCAAACATAACAGACATTTAACCCATTGAGACCTGAAGCCGATTCTACATGTCTCCTAAATCTCAACTGAAAAACGTATGTTTCTATATCAGTGGTCCTCAAACTTTTTCATGTCAAGGACCCCCAAAATGATATGTATTTGGCCGCGGACCCCCATCAAAATATGTTGTTCCAGCAGGGACCCCCCAGAAGCAAAGATTTGAGTTAAAAATGTTCGCTTTAAAAATATATATATTCAAAGATTTGCACACATTTTCACGATAATTCAAAAATAGCAGATCTACAAGCTCGTAGCGCGGCACTCGGTGCCGCGTTACGAGCTTGTATATCTGCTATTTTTGAATAGCCCAAAGTGTAAAATAATGCTTTCTAGCTGAAATCTAAAAATGAGGTAATTAATGGGTTAACTTAACCTTACTGTATCTATCAGCCTGTGGTGATCCAAACATAACAGACATTTAACTTAACCTTACTCAGACTTAATTTTCTTACCTTTGTCATAAAAACTATATGCTTCCAGTCGCTAGTTTAAAGTCTCCTTTCAATCACCATGATATGCGTTTTGCTAAATTATGGTCCCATTTATTTGAAAATTGACGTTAAAGTAGGCTATGCTCTAGGAGAGGCGGGATGATTTGATTGACAAGCAACCAATAGCATTCATTCCCCGCCCCCGCTCTTGATTGACAAGCTACCCAACCAATAGCATTCTTTGGGGGATTGTTTTCCGCTTCCTGTTCCCGGCGTGCTCTTTGGCATATACATTAAAGATGGCGGATTTCTAATTCCTGAACAATCTGCTTCATTTTCGGTCTGTAGAAACCAGAGGTCTGGCTTTGTCCATCTCTTTTATACAGTCTATGGCAGGGGTCTTCAACGTTTTCAGGCCAAGGACCCCCCCCCTAGCTGAGAGAGAGATGAAGCAGGGACCCCCTCTATATCGTATGAAATTGTGTTTCAGATTCAACTTTTTTCTTTTTACGTGGTCTGCTATTTTTTCCCTCTTTGCCAAAAATAGCCGATCTACAAGCTCACAACGCCTCGCGCTGCGAGGCGTTGTGAGCTTGTAGATCTGCTATTCTTGGCTAAAGTTCTCCTCAGAAAAAGGGATGCTAGGGTTCAAGTGGTTAAGGTAAAATAAAAAATCCTATCACACAACGATTTAGCGGACCCCCTGTAGTAACTCTGAGGACCCCCTAGGGGTCCCGGACCCCCCTGTTGAAGACCCCTGGTCTATGGTCCTGACAGCTAAATCCCACGACTGACACAGCCCGGGGGTAGGGCGACCCAGCCTGGCGGAGGAGATTTATATACGCTCCTGACTGTCTAACTAACAAGACAGAGTCTGAACTAACAGTAATATTATCTAAACAGCCTGGATCACAGTGGAACAAATGCAGCTTCATGCAGTATAATCTGTTTGGAAACTTTTTTCTTACACAAGCTGTATAATTATAAAAGTCTGGAGAAATGTTGTGACTACAACGGCATTAAGGCAACAAATCCACAGGAGTTCTGTTGTGCCATTAACCCCTTCACACCGGGAACGCATCCATGTCATTGGTCCGTCTATTTGGCTATTAAGAAAATAGCAGATCTACAAACTCATGCTATTTTCTTTTTGAAAAATCATGGAAAATGTGTGCAAATCTTTGAATAATATATAATGTTCTTTTTAAAGCGAACATTTGTAACTTAAATCTGTGCTTCTGGGGGTCCCTGGAACAACATATTTTGAGATGGGGGTCCGCGGCCAAATACATATAATTTTGGTGGGAGAAAGTTTGAGAACCACTGATATAGAAACATAAACACAGAATGTTTTGTTTTCAAACATATGCTTTTTATTTTTTTTGCTTTAAAAAACATATATTCAAAGATTTGCATTTTCACGATTTTTTCAAAAAAAAATAGTAGATCTACAAGCTCGTAGCGCGGCACTCGGTGCCGCGCTACGAGCCTGTAGATCTGCTATTTGTTGAATAGCCAAAGAAATGTAAAAATGCGTTCCCGCTGGTCTTAATGGGTTAAGTGATTTGGAGGCAGCTCTAGTACTCATCCATTCAAGTGGTTCCATCACAGACATAACAGGTAGGACAAACACATGACCTTCTCCTGTTGGAATTCTCCACATTCTGTGTCAAATGAGGCGTAGCACAGCCGGAATGGGGGTTTTCCTCCAGCGCTGGAAAAACTACTCACATTTTACCCATTCAGACCGAGATTAACCACTTTATCCATATTTTACACTTTGGCTATTAAAAAATAGCAGATCTACAAGCTCATAGCGCGGCTATGAACTTGTAGATCTGCCATTTCTGAAACATCTTGAACAATTGTGCAAATATTTGAATATGTGTTTTTAAAGGGAACATTTGTAACTCAAATCTTTGCTTCTGGCGGGGTCCCTGGAACAACATATTTTGAGATGGGGGTCCGCGACCAAATGCATTTGATTTTGGGGGGTCCTTGACATGAAACAGATTGAGAACCACTGATATTACAGCAACATACGTTTTTTTCAGAAAACTGTACAATATGTAGTCCCTATACATCAGTGGTTTTCAACCTTTTTCATGCCAAGGACTACTAAATTGATATACATTTGGCCGCGGACCCCCATCTGAAAATGTTTTGTTCCAGGGACCCCCCAGAAGCAAAGATTTTAGTTAAAAATATTTGTTTTAAAAAATATATATATTCAAAGATTTGCACACATTTTCACTTTTTTTTTTAAAATAGCAGATATACAAGCTCATAGCCCGGCACCAGGGCCAAAGAAATCTAAAAATGACACAGATTCTTTCCCGGTTTAAATGGGTTAAGCAAAAGTATCAATACTGCAATGCAGAAATACTCTGCTACTACTGTTACAAGTACAAGTCCGTAATTCAAAATGTACTTGAGTAAAAGTACAAGAGTATTGGTATAAAAAAACAAAACTGGTTTCCTCTATGCACTAGGACAGCGGTTCTCAAACACGTTTTGTCTCAGGACGCTCCTGTAAGTAACCTTTTCATCCACGGCAAACCCCTGAATCACATATAATTATACCACCTTATATCTATAAGTCATATTTACCGTGCGTAAATATGAAGATCTTTCCCACTACGATACAGTATGTCACGTCTGTCTGAGTCCCGACCTAGTCGGCGATAAATATCTAACACAGGGGTCTTCAACGTTTTTCAGGCCAAGGACCCCTTGGCTGAGACAGAGAGAGCTGAAGCAGGGACCCCCGACTACATTACAATTGTGTTGTAGATTCAACTTTTTCATAGATTTCATAGATGGCTTCATTGACTATCATCAGTGTTGTGTAAATTTAGTTTTTTTGTTCATTTCAGACATTTAACCACTTAAACCTTCAATTACTAGTACTTGATTCGCTCCCCAGCTCCCCGAACACCAAACCCCTTTGCCGAAAATAGCAGATCTACAAGCTCACAACGCCTACGAGGCGTTGTGAGCTTGTAGATCTGCTGTTTCCGGCTAATGTTCCCCTCAGACTAGGGATTCTATGGTTTAATGTAAAAAAAAAACATCCTATCACACAAAGATTTGGCGGAACCCTATAGTAGCTCTGAGGACCCCCTAGGGGTCCCGGACCCCCTGTTTGAAGACCCCTGATCTAACAGGTTCCACATTATGGGGGCAAACCTGATGAGTCTGTGAGTCTGAGGAGTTCAGGAGGCTTAAAGATTGAATCTCTAAACAATAGCTCAACTGTCAGTGAGTTAAATGAGCTCATTCTCCTATCATTTGAGCTAAACTTAAAACGAAAGGGATCTAATCTAATCAACCCAATCCTCTCCACACAGTAAAAGCTTCAGTGTTGATTTTAACTGCGAGTGGATACTAAGGGTCCATTTGGTTACATGTTGTACACTCTCAAGAGTTAAATGAACACTGAGGATTTTACTGTGGATATCTTCGTCACCAACAACAACAAGTACCTCACATCTCTGCCAGATTTTGCGAGGTAAAGAAGCAACCAGGTCTAATTGTCACACAGATAATTGTGATTAACAACGTGTATTTCGATATAATAAAAACAATTGATAACAAAAAACAAAAACAAAAAAAAAAATGTAATTGTGTTTTTGTCGTTGAACACTATATGAATACATTTTTAGGTTTGTTTTTAGGCACTGAAGTTGCACAGGGCAGATAGATACAAATAACCTAAATACACAAAGAAATAACAGACATATTTAATAACTTTATACTTATTTACATTATTTTTGGGGCGGTGTAACCGCCCCCTATAAGTGAGTTTTGGACACTGACCAATCCTGCACCGTGATTGGCCAATAGTCTACAACGCAGTCTACAACCCTAACCCTTCCACAGTCAATGCAAATCTATACTTTTGCAAAGTCAGCCAATCACATTACAGCTAGTGTCATCACCACTAGCTGTAATGTGATTGGCTGACTTTGCAAATTCAGGACTGTGATTGGCTAGCGAAACACATGACACATGTGCAGCCCTATGAATAGCAGTATGGACTTAAAAAAAAGTGATTTGTCCTTTTTTTTAAGTGAGTCATGTTGTGATGACCACACACCGCCCACTTCACACTGGGTGTGATTTTTTTAAAGTGTTTGAAAATACATGAACATTTTTCAACATGGAAATGATTATGACAATTATGCAAAATAATTGTGATTATCTCAAATAATTGTGATTAGGCGATGATGTAATAATTGAGACAGGCCTATAGCCTTACAATAAGGCAGCACAAGAAATGCTTACAATTACAATTTACAAGTTGGGCATTTAGAAGACGCTCTTAATCCAGAGTGATTTACAGTAAGCAAGGAAAACAGAAGGTAATACATCAAATGCAGAGAGACAGACAGTGCAGTGCCTCAGTGATCTGGGATCATAGGTAAACCTAGAACCTAGCATCAGTCTAAACAATATACATCAAAAGATAAATGATATGTACATTAACCCACCCATTAACTGCCAGAGGTATTTCTGAATATTTCTAGCCAGTGCCAGAGATTTTTCATTGAAAACAAAAAAGTACTCAGGAGCCGAGATAAATAATTCTTAAGTTTTAAGTTAACAAGGAAGTGGATAGGAGTCTATAGATCTTCGATAAATCATATCTCCTTGGTCTTTGGGTCAAAAAAAAAAATGTAATTATTTTTTTCAGTTCACGTAGATCTACGCGATTGGCAGTAGAAGTGTTAAGACCTGGATCTGTGTCATTTTTAGATTTGAGCTAAAAAGCATTATTTTACACTTTGGGCAGATATACAAGCTCATAGCGCGGCACCGAGTGCCGCGCTACGAGCTTGTAGATCTGCTATTTTTGAAAAATCGTGAAAATGTGTGCAAATCTTTTAATATATATATATTTTTAAAGCGAACATTTTTAACTCAAATACATATAATTTTGGGGGTCCTTGACATGAAAAAGATTGAGCACCACTGATATAGAAACGTACGTTTTTCAGAAAACTGTTGAGATTTAGGAGACATGTAGAATCGGCTTCAGGTCTCAATGGGTTAAAACTATGAACCTGGATATCAGTCTAAATAACATGCTATCTAAATGACATGTTACGCATAAAACTGCATGGTCGTCAAGGCTAGGGCAAGTACTACGGGCTGCTTAGTTCTATCCCTGCCGGGGCTGGGAATCGAACCCGGGACCTTCTCCTTCCCATTCAGCCACAGTATGGCCTCACATTCACAGAGGAGCAGCACACTGGTTGAGGTTCAAGAGGAGATGACAGCATCTGGCCAGAAGGTGGCAGTATAGAGTCAATCTGTTGCCATGGAGGAGAGCCCATGATCCCAATAGCAGTACTTTGACTGACACACACACACACACGCACACACACGCACACACACACACACGCACACACATGCACACATGCACGCGCGCACAAGCACACTTTCATTGCCATAATGCGATGTAC
>NC_139955.1:45937707-45997707 GCF_963454915.1 Gymnoscopelus microlampas
AAACACAGCCGGTCATCTAATTATTGGCTCAGGAATAAGACAAAAACAAAGAAATCTCCATGAATTCAAGTCCTTTTTTGGGTGAACTACTCCTTTAACACATTGACTGCCAATCGCGTAGATCTACGCGAACCTATTTAAAGCCGCCACGTGCCAATCGCGTAGATCTACGCAAAGTGGTGTTTTGTTTTGTTTTTCGAAAAAAAAGTTCACATTGCACTTTTTTAAATTTTCGATAGGACACATTTCATTGTAGCACCACCGGAAACGGAATTATCCGGGATCCGGTTTTGCCGATCCCGTCGGCCTCCATTCTAAAGCGGACACAAAAACGCCATTTTCTCGTTTGTAGTCTTTCTCCTCGCTGATCACTGTTTAACATAAACCGTTCTAACTACAAGATGGCGACCGTGTTTTTCAAATGGATTTCACTGCTCGACGCAGACCGATCGCGGATGTGTTTACAAACACTTTAATGATCGATCTTAAGGAATTTAACGAGGTCTGTGGCGACATGGTCGGTGGCCAAATACATATCATTTTGAGGGTCCTTGACATGAAAAAGATTGAGCACCACTGATATAGAAACATAGGTTTTTCAGAAAACTGTTGAGCTTTAGGAGACATGTAGAATCGTCTTCAGGTCTCAATGCTTTAAGTACTTTCACACACAAACGAGTGCTTTGGATTGACAGTGTCTGCAGATAGTTACACACGGGCCGTCCCAAAAGATTTCAATATCTCCTAAACCAATAGCTCCTTCCGTGCGAGGAGGAGGAGGTGCTCATCATAACAGCAGAAAGATGAATGTCAGAGGACTGAGGAGGAGGAGGAGGAGGAGGTGGTGGTATGCAGTAACCAGATAGTCGTTGAAACTTGATCTGCTGACTAATAGCAGTTCAAAAGACATTCCTAACTTATTCTGGAGGAGCTCACCTGAGCAGCACAAAGACTAGAGAGAGAGGGGGTCCTGACCTCTCTTAGGAGTTCACCTGAGCAGAGCTGTCAGGGACCCCCTGCACACGGAGGCCCTTTACTTAAGAGTAGAAAACAGGGGCTTACATTGTAGACCTTGGTGCAGCAGAGCCAACATACTGTCTCCCAGTGTGCAGAGATACATTCTAATTCATAACGCTTTGATTCTTCATCTTTTACATTTCATGGACCCCCCCCCCCAGTTTGATATGGATTAGGCCACGGACCCCCATGTGATACAGTACCCTTTTACTGTTTTTTATATATCTCAGGGACAGCAGCGTATGGTGAATGTTATCGCTGACCGGGCCAGGGGGTGGTTCGGCTGATAAAGTTTATCGAGAATTAACGAGCCATTCCGGGTGGAAAACGGAACGCTCGTCCCAAAACACACCGCCCCATTTTTTTCGCGGACCCAGGCCGCCCGGTTTAGACGCGGGGGCAGGGTGTTTCAGGACGACGGTTCTTCTTCTATTACATTTCTGAATGGAGAGGTGCTCGTCTCTGCGCAATGGAGAACCGGTTTGATGGCGAAACTGGTTTCCTAATGGCCACTCCAGTGGCGTGCACAGACATTTTGAGGGGCAGGTGCTCAAGTAAATTATACATTTTTTTTGTTGACTTGGTCTGCTCTTTTTTCCCTCTACACCTATACCTCTTTGCCAAAAATAGCCGATCTACAAGCCCACAACGCCTCGCAGCGCGAGGCGTTGTGGGCTTGTAGATCTGCTATTTTTGTGTAAAGTTCTCCTCAGAAAAGGGATGCTAGGTTTCGAGTGGTTATGGTAAAAAGAAAAATCATATCACATAAAGATTTGGCGGACCCCCTGTAGTAACTCTGAGGACCCCCTAGAGGTCCCGGACGGACGGACCCCCTGTTGAAGACCCCTGCTGTAAACTGAAAAAAAAAAGAAGTGCCCTTTTTTCAAAAGGGCACTTCTGGTCAAGAGGGCAAAGGGCAGATGCTCTAGCACCACCTAGAGTCTATCTGTGCACGTCCCTGGGCCACTCATTAACAATTCGGCCGAATGCAAATGAGCCCCATTTGAAAACAAAGGCGACTTTAAGGGTGAGGGGCTGCTAATGTCGTTATGTTGATTTTTTGTTTTTTCCCCCCTGGCGGATCTGGGTTTACACAGACCGGGCCATGGCCTCGTTGGCCCCAATGACCGTACGCCCTTGCTCAGGGACCCCCAATCTCTACACTGTAAAATCTGCTGAGTTAACGTAACTCAGAGAATGTACAAATGGAACCAAATGGACCCGTAAGGATCCAATTGGTTCCAATTTGTTTACGCGTGTCCATTTGGTTACATCTTTTGTGTACGCTCTCTGAGTTATAGACCCGTAAGGCTCCATTTGGACCCCCCGGTGGTCCCCGAACCTTACACTGAGAACCTGTGTTGTAAGGCTAAACCACTGGAGACGAGCAGAGCCCTCTGAAGGTCATGACCTTGTCTAGGAAACTAATGACAACAACATACCACGGTCCTTAAAGGGGTAGTTCACCCCCAAAATGACCTTTTTCCTATGGATTACCCACCCCATGGAGACTTGAATGAATGGATTTTTTTTTTAGTTTTTGTCTCATTCCTAAGACAATAATTTGATGACCGGTAGGCAGGTGTTCCGATAGGAGACACAAAGAGTATCCTTTGTGTCTCCTATCGGAACCGCTGCCTACCGGTTCACTGGTCTTCTCTTTTTTTTCGGGGTTGAACTATCCCTTTAAAGCTACAGGACAACAACATGCCATGGTCCTTAAAGCTACAATCCATAACCTTCATGTCCTACCAGGATTCAAACCCAACTCCCTCGTGCAAACGACAAACATTTTACTGTTGAACTACGAATGCTTGTTTGAAGTGGATAATTAAAGAGGCGCGGGAGGAAAAATACTCATCACTCATTCAAATGAATACAATAAAAATAAAACCACAATCAAATGTGGTGACGTGTGCATGTTGCTGTGTCTTGTTACGCGATGCTTCATCCATCCCACTTGTTTTGGCAGGCTACATGTGGCCTCTCCAATAAGAGTTCATTCTGATGAATGAGTCAGCACTAAATCCAGCGGCAAATCAGCGACATAGTTTGGGATTTTTCATTATAGTCTAGTTTTAGTTAGTTCTGATTTATTTCTTTTTTTATTCAGTTAGTTTTATATGTTTTGACAATTTGTTTTCTAATTCAGTTGGTTTTAGTTAGTTTTTAGAGCAGGTTTGCTAGTTTTTATTTAGTTTCTATTTTTGTGAGAACGCTTAGTTTTATTTTAGTTTTTATTAGTGTTAGTTTTAGTTTTTTTTCATACTTTGGGTTGTTTGTCAGGTGCAGGATTCAAAAAGGTCAAAGTAAGTATTGTGTAATAAAAACTCAACAAAAGATACCATTTAAAATATATAAATTCAGTTACTGTTGTTTAATCAACCATCCACACAACTACAACAGTCCACAAGATAGCAGGCAGCCTTAAGTGCAAAATGTACTGTGCCTGGTACAAATCAAAATATCCATACAATATATGAACATAAACCCTTTCATGAAACACACAGGGACCAGGAGTCTCAGGTTTCTGGGGTGCTCAGATTGTCAAGGTACTCGCTATCAGTGGTGGAAAAAAAGTACTCACATTTGTTACTTAAGTCAAAGTATCAATACTGCAATGTAGAAATACTCTATTTTTGAAAATGTGTGAAAATACATGAATATGTTTTCAACATGAAAATGATGACGACAATTATGCAAAAAAAAATAATACTTGTGATTATAATTACGATGATGTAATAGTTGTGACAGGCCTATAGTGAGGATGTACAGTAACATAAGCAATGTTAAACCAACCTCTTCACAGGATGAATACAGAATATTGCCCCTGTTGCCTGCCAGGAACCTTCACACTGAGCCCTGGGGGGCTCCCAGGTTTCAACATGCCAAACCTTGTGGATTACCACTTCCACTATCACTCCTTTGTTCTCGACTATCACACTGTGACTTCTGCTGCACGTTGCACAAAACCACCTTCACACAACACACTGATTAGTTTATCTGTATCCAAACACCACCCAAAGAGTATTAACCCATTAATGCCGGGAAGACATCTGGCATTTTTTAGATTTTAACCACTTTTAACAATTATCTTATACTTTTGGCTATTTTTTGGAAAAAAATCATGAAAGTTTGTGCAAATCTTTTAATATATATTATTTAAAGTGAACATTATGAACTCATAACTTCTGGGGGGGATTCTACAAATGTCTTATGAACAGTTTCTGCCACCGAGTGCCGCGCTATGAGCTTGTAGATCTGCTATTTTTGAAAAATCGTGAAAATGTGTGCAAATCTTTGAATACATATATTTTTAAAACGAACATTTTAAACTCAAATCTTTGCTTCTGGGGGGTCCCTGGAACAACATATTTTGATGGGGGTCCACGGCCAAATACATATCATTTTGGGGGTCCTTGACATGAAAAAGATTGAGCACCACTGATATAGAAACATACGTTTTTCAGAAAACTGTTGAGATTTAGGAGACATGTAGAATCGGCTTCAGGTCTCAATGGGTTAATGGGTTAAAGCAGCTGTATAATTGACACTTGGCCTATTTTTTTTTTACTTTTCTATACATTAAATGTTATTTTGAACGCAGGTTAAAAAGAAGAATGGATTATATAAAATCTATGATCCTTTTTGGTTGCTTTCACTTTGCACTTTCACAGTGCTTCAGTAAAAATGTGTAGAAGTGATCTAAGGGGGGAGAGGAGTGTGGGGGGGGTGGAGTCAGGAGAGGTGAGTCTTCTCTTCAGAGTCAGACGAGACCTCAGACCATACATGGGCAACTGGCGGCCCGGGGGCCATATGCAGCCCCCACCTTCACTTAATGCGGCCCGCAGGTTAATATCAGAATAGTGATATATTATTGATTTGAGATGTTATGATTCCACACATGCAAACATGACCCGTTTTCATTACCTCAGTCTATATTAGTAGCTTAATGTATTAAAATGCTATTGTCTTTTTTATGTCCAATGTATTTGTATTTAAGTTCATAAAGTTAACATAAGTATAACTAAATGCATTTGAAATTAAATACAAATGTTACTTTTCAGGACAACAACAAAAATCAGCGATGCGACGCGTTTTGAGCTTGTAGATCAGCTATTTCTGCTACTTTTGTGTGATATAGAATGGCGACGTACGGCATTAATTTACGAAAAAAGTGAAAACACGGAGATAAGAGGTGTCTGCCCAATGTGGCCCTCTGGTGTGAGTGTGGAAATATAGTGGCCCTCTAGCCTGGGATCCAGCCCGCTTCGCTACGTTCGGCGGACTTTTTTCTCTCTCTTCGCTTCTCAGTCTGGAATGCCTCCTATCTCCAAGGGAGGCGGGACATGCCAAACGTCTCGAATCGTGCCGTGGCTTCTGATTGGTCTGTGGTGCGGGGCGGGACAAAAAAAACAGTGTGATGGTGATTCGTCATTTGTTTGAACAACATCCAATCAGCAACGACGTTGCCTAACGTAACAGATGTAGTTCCAGTGTAGTTCTGCAAAACGAGTCAATGGGGTGCATTCCAGACTGAGTAGCGAAGAGAGAAAAAAAAAGTCCGCCGAACGTAGCGAAGCAGGCTGGATCCCAGGCTAGTGGCCCTCTACATCATCAAAGTTGCATCACCCCTGCCTCAGACAGAACTGTAAGAGCCCCGTTTCACATCCTTGAAAAAGGAGTGTTCGTTTTTTCGACACGTGTCGACGTGCGAAACAAACTCTATTTTATTACTTTTATTTTCCTTTTCTCTTCTTCTTCTTCTTCTTCTCGTTCTTCTTGAAACGGGGTAGTTAAACCGTCTTAGCTCCCGGGGCCGGAGGAGGACGATGGACGCCCCGGCGGCCGGGGTCATTTTTCAACTCGAGGCTGGGTCTGTAACTCTGACCCTAACGGGTCCATTTGGTTCCATTTGTACACACTCAGAGTTACATTAACATTGGTTTTACAGTGTATATTGGGGTCCCAGAGATAAAAATGCCATCAAATGGGGGTACATGGCCTACTAATGCATATCAAATTGGGTTCCTTGAAATTAAAATGGTTCGGTTCTATCACTGCTATAGCCTTAAAATTGTCTACTTTGGGGGTCCCTGGCATATCTTTTCAAATGGGGTTCCGCGGGCTGATATGTATTAATTTGGGGGGTCCTTGACATGAAAAAGTTTGAGAAGCACTGGTATACATTATATGTGTTGCCATCAATAACTGGCCGGCTAACCCATAAAAAGTAACACCACCAACGACAGTCACTATGTGTGGTGTTCTTATCAGGATACATGTATGTATGGTGGCCTTCTGGAGACAAGATACACACCAACATGCAGACAGACAGACAGACAGACAGACTGCAGTACTCAAGCCTGCCTCATATAAAACACTGTGTGTGTGTGTGTGTGTGTGTGTGTGTGTGTGTGTGTGTGTGTGTGTGTGTGTGTGTGTGTGTGTGTGTGTGTGTGTGTGTGTGTGTGTGTGTTTGTTTTCTGCTCTGATTAAAGAGAAGAAAGGCAGGAATGCCTGAATAAAGGTCTTATTCTCCTTCCTAACGCGCGCACACACACACACACACACACACACACACACACACACACACACACACACACACACACACACACACACACACACACACACACACACACACACACACACACACACACACACACACACACACACACCACTGCAGGCTATGAGGGAAGTGTTCCATTATATAGGGATGAGAGCGGCTCCAACCAGCTAGTTATGGCATTTAGTTTTAGAGCATTTAGTTACAGTCAGTGTGTTGGAACAAGTTCTTCTGCTTCTACAGAAACACTTAGAAACATTATGTGTGTGTCTGAGGTTTATACGCAGGCAGTGGTGGAAAAAGTACTCTTTTACTTAAGTAAAAGTATCAATACCGCAATGTAGAAATACTCTGCTACAAGTAAAAGTACCGGAATTCAAAACGTACTTGAGTTAAAGTATTGGCATCAAAACGTACTTAAAGTCCCAAAAGTAAAAGTACTCATTATGCAGAGTGTCCCATTACAAGTTTTCAAATGCATGAAAATCTTTTGAAAATAGCAGATCTACAAGCTCACAATGTGTCGCGATCACGACGCACTGTGAGCTTGCAGATATTTTTTTTAAGCGAACATTTGTAACTATGGGGCGGCAGTGGCTCAGGGGTAGAGTGGCCGATAGAGTGGCCGGATGGCAACCGCAAGGTTCTCAGTTCGATCCCGGGCTCCCCCAGAGTTAGTGTGGAAGTGTCCTTGAGCAAGACGCCTTGCATTGTTTCCTCCGCCATCGGTGTGTGTGTGAATGTGTTAATGTGTGTGTGAATGTGTGTGTGTGAATGGGTGAATGTAATGCACAATCTGTGTAAAGCGCTTTGGATAAAAGCGCTATATAAATGCACCATTTAACTCAAATCTTTTCTCCTGGGGGGGTCCCTGGAACAAAACATTTTGAGATGGGGGTCCACGGCCAAATACATAATCTAAAAATGCTTTCTAAATCCTAACAGCATGTTGCTATATCAGTGGTGCTCCAACTTTTCCATGTCAAGGACCACCCAAAATGATATGTAGCTGTTCGGCCGCGGACCCCCATCACAAAATATGTTGTTCCAGGGACCCCCCCAGAAGCACAGATCGGAGTAAGAACTTTTCGCTTTAAAACATTTATGTACATCCAAAGATCTGCACAAATTTTCACTATTTTTTCAAAAAATAGCAGATCTTCAAGCTCGTAGTGTGGCACTCAGTGCTGCTCTATGAGCTTGTCGATCTGCTATTTTTGAATAGCCAAAGAAATGTGAAATGACACAGATGCGTTCCCGGATTGAATGTGGTAAAGGAGACAGGAAAGTCCCCACACATCACAGGTACTGTATATGTGTTTGTGTAATTGGCGTAGGTCTATAATAAGACATTTATACTTTATAATACTGCTGAGGAGGAGTGTCATTTTCCATCTCTTTAAAGCTGCACTATGTAACGTTCCTCTTCTACCCCGGATTTGAACCCGGTTTCCTGCTGAAATGTTTACCATTGAGCTAATAGAGCCGGCCTGCTTGATCAGGGGAGAAATTGAATCCTGACCATCGTGTCAGATCCTGTGTCTAGGTGAGACATGACCTTTGACACGATCTAAATGTCTCAATAGAAGAGCAGGGAGACACAATACAACCACCCCACTTATATAAGTTATATTGTATTAACATACTCTACCATACAGATTGTATCAGTTATATTGTATTAAAATGCTCTACCATACAGATTGGACAACATTACACTGTATTCATTAAAAGGTAACATAGTGCCTCTTTAAAGTGACTCCATGTTGTTTGTTTAGAGACAGGGAGAGACACGAGTGTGTGTAGCCTAATTCCAAATAGTTGATGTGCACATGGTGACATTCTTTATAAGCCTGTTATGTTGTGTTTTTTCTTTGTTGCAATTTTTTTTTTCTCTTTCTTTTCTTTTCTTTATTAGGCTTGGGCTGGGAAATGAACACTATACCTCAAAGTCAAATGTGTGGGTGAATGTTTGCAGCAGGCAACTGAGTTTACAACTCTACCCAGTGACTACTCTACACAGTGACAGCCCACCTAGATATCAATGACAGGTCCTGTCATACAAGCTCACAACACGTTGCAAGTTGCAACGCGACCTGTCGTATCCCCCAGAATAGGGATGCTATGGTTAGTTAAATCATAGAATAATAATACATTTGTCTCACAAAGCTAACTAACTAATGTAGAAAACTGTAACGTTCAGACATATACTGTACACTTCATGGAGTTATTTAGCTCGACACGTTTTATTTAATTTTTGCTCCACACAGTATGCTGTAGGTGGGGTTCTCAAAGTGGGGACCAGGGACCCCCAGGGGTCCTTGAGGAGGTTCCAGGGGGGCCCCAGCAAAATGTGTTAATACAGCATCACAATGAATCGTTTTAACCCCTTTATCCATTTTCCATCCATTTTTTAGAACATTTTTGAGTCTTGAGGGTTTGAAAAAAGTTTCATAATTTTATTTGTTTTCCTTTTTACATAAATCTTCTCTTCTGGGGGTCCCTGGAGCAAAACATTTTCAGATGGGGGTCCGCAGCCAAACACAAATAAATGTGGGGGTCCTTGACATGGAAAGGTTTGAGTACTACTGCTGTAGGTGTTATGTTTATTATTTTTATTTAGAGTAACCAATTCATTTTTAACCCCTTTTTATCCCCAATTTAGTCGTTATGCTAATTGATTCCTCCCCCTCACACATGTCTGTGTTGTTACTGCTGTTATATCCTACTGACTCACCTGCCAGTGAGGAGCCATGTATTTGGCCGCGGACCCCCATCAAAATATGTTGTTCCAGGGACCCCCAGAAGCAAAGATTTGAGTTAAAAATGTTCACTTTAAAAATATATATATTCAAAGATTTGCACACATTTTCATGATTTTTCAAAAATAGCAGATCTACAAGCTCATAGCGCGGCACTCGGTGCCGCGCTATGAGCTTGTATATCTGCTATTTTTGAATAGCCCAAAGTGTAAAATAAAGCTTTTCAGCTCAAATCTAAAAATGAGACAGTTCCAGGTCTTAATGGGATAAAGTGTAGTATTGGGCTATATACTGTACTGTGGGTAGGAACCTTTGTATCGGGGCACTGGGGGACACTTTAATAACGCACACCAAAGGGCGCTCGGGTGGCGCAGTGGTAGAGTTCCCCGCCCACCACCGCGGAGGTTGTGGGTTCGAATCCGCCACGGTGCAACCGGCTTTGTCGAGAGCATGTGCGAACACAATTGGCCTGTGTTCGGGGGGGGGGAAGCCGGGCGGAGAGGAGAGGAGGCTGATACCATTGCACCCAATCCTACAGGCTGGGGGGGGCACCTGTTGCCGGGAGGAGTAGCTCAAAGGCTATACGTCCTCCCGGTGGGGGCTCCTCAGTGGCGGGTGAGTTAGTAGGATATAACAGCAGTGACAACACAGAAATGTGTTTGGGGAGGAATTAATTGGCATAATGACTAAATTGGGGAGAGAAAGGCAAAAGAAAATAATAATACAATTTAAAAAAAAGTACACCAGACCTAAATCTGACTCTCCGTCTTTAATAATAATAATAATAATAATAATAATAATAATAATAACAATATTAAAAATAATAATAGAGTGTTATGGTGTCACACATAACAACCAGACAACTGGAGCATAAGATAAGATATGTTGAAATCTGGCACGGGTGGCTGGCCTAGCCGTCTGGGCACCTCGGCTGGTAATCCAGCCTGACACCCTGTCACGGGTGCAAGTCCCGATCCCGACGACCTTTGCTGCGTGTCACCCCCCCCCCCACCCCCCAGTCTACTGTATACCTATCAATAAATCATCAAAAAGACCCCAAAATATATTTTAAAAAATTATATACAGTATAATTATGTTGAAATCGTACTGCCATGACACTCCTTGGTAGGATGAACCATAAACATTGAGCAAGTCAACTTTTCACACACAAAAAAAGATTTCAAAGTATTAAAAAAGAAATAAACACACACCAAATATAGAGAGGTTTTGTTACCAACATGGCAAAATGTTAACACCTTGTAGAAGGTCACTCCATGGACCCTTAGTAATGTGGCTGTTTTGTATATATCAGTGGTTCTTAGGAACCAAATTGACCCTTGTGTGTCTGTAACTCTGAGAGCGTACAAATGGAACCAAATAGACCCGAACGGGTCCATTAGGTTCCATCTGTACACTCTCTGAGTTAAATTAACACTGATGATACTACAGTGCAGATTGGGGGGGGTGCCAGAGATCAAAATGGTAACAAATGAGGTTCCGTGGGAGCCTAATGCATATCAAGCTGGGGGTCCTTGAAATGAACATGGTTGAGAATCACTCCTGTTGAGAAACTCCTCCTTCTCTTATCGGGGTCCCTGATAGATCTTCTCAAATGGGGGTTTCGCGGGCTAATATGTGTCAATTTGGGGGTCCTTGACATGAAACAGTTTGAGAACCACTGCTGTATATAACAGCTTGTAATCAAGCAGCAGCTACACTGTTCTCTGTATGGAAGCGTCTCCCTTGAATTATGGCATCACAACCAAAGCATGGCTCCCCAGCCAGCACTTGGTGTTGAGTGAGGAGAATTTAATACCACTTAATGTCCCATCGTAGGAAGACTCTAAACTGGATCTTAACAACTTTACATCCTGTGGCTGCACCATGCCAGTAGTCTACTAACAGCTTAAAGGCGTAGTATGTAGCTTTGTCCTGTGTTTACATGAGGGCTGTGCTCGTTTAATACGGTAATAATCGTATCGTATTCCTTGCCGATAATCGTGTCGATACAAAGGCTGCCGTATCGATGCGGCAGGAAAATGCTGTGTGGGAAAAAAAAGTTTCACCACACTACTCCAGTGTGTTTCTGCAGGTAAACACCACCACACTACTCCAGTGTGTTTCTGCAGGTAAACACCACCACACTACTCCAGTGTGTTTCTGCAGGTAAACACCACCACACTACTCCAGTGGCTGATAACAGCTGGTGTAAAGGGAACTGATTGGTAAACAAGTATTGTTTTGTTTGTGTTTGTAAACACAGGGCAAACTTACATACTATGCCTTTAAAGACAACACTTTGCTTATAAACAGCCAATAACACATTGAGATATACCGGACGCCTATTGTAGAAAGCACAGCAGCGCAAACATGGATTCATGGATGAAGACTAACATATGCTTCATCAAACAGGCCAAACATATACGACGGCCTCTGAAAGTAGACGGCCCGATAAATGTAGCATCAATGGGAACCACACACACACAGACACACACAGGCATGCACACAAGTATCCATTCAATCACACATGTATTGTAGATCTGCTATTTTTGGCTAATGCCGCCCCCCACCACAATATGGATGCTGGGATACAGGTGGGGACCAAGAATTGCAGATCTACAAGCTGACATTTTTGGCTAATGCCCGCCTGCCACCGGCCCCTATTGATACAAGAACGCTCGCCCCAAAATGCGCTCACCCCGGGTCAAATCCGGCGACCTCGAAAAGGTCGCCACCAGGTATTCCTAACCTTAACCTCAGTCAAACTATGTCTGAACCTAACCTTATTCCTAAACTTAACCTCAGTAAAACTATGTCTGAACCTCAACTTATTTCTAACCTTATCCTCAGTAATACAAATACAAGAGTCACTGGGGGCGAGCGGTCTGCAAAAAAACATGGGGAAGAGCATCCCGGTTACCTTTAGAAGTGGGGGAGCATCGCTCCCCCTCCACTAGACCCCTGAATGGAACCACACACACACACACACACACATGCACACAGACAGACAGACATCACAGTGAGCTGGCTCGTCTCTTACCCAGGTACTTGATGGTGAATCCGCGCGGCGGGTTGAGGGACCGGCGCATCCATCCCTCCCTCAGCACCTCCAGGTGGTCCTCCTTCCCCTGGATCAGCAGCACGTGCTCGTCTATCCACCCCAGGAAGAAGGTCTCCGACACGGCCTCGGCGATCCGCTGGTTCCACACGTGGTGCTGCTGCTGGGTGTTCTCCGCCTTGAAGTCGGCGAATATCTCGTAGCCGGTGTGGTGCCTGGGCAGCTCGTCGCTCTCCGACACTCCGCCGGCGCCGGCGCCACCTGCGTGATCCCCCCCTCCTCCCGCCCCGGCCACCCTGGACAGCACTATGGCCAGGGAATGGGGGGCTATCTGCAAGAAAGACTCCATCCCTTTATCGTTTCCTTCTCCTCTTCCCTAGCCCCTAACTCGAATATATCGATATCGACGGTATCGATATCATCGTGTTGGCACGATGACACAAGGTAGGTAGGCGTGGCTCCGTGACAAAGAGGCGGACCATGTTATCTTTATTCCAGCGGGGTGGTCCAGGCTGAGGGCCGGCTCTGCAGAGCCTGCTGACCGGAACACTATGCTGGCAGCTCCCCGGTATGTCAGCCACCCAGCACCGGTATGGAGGAGCGCATGTCCACCGCGGTCCACCGCGGTTATCTTAGCTTAGGTATCGTCTCTGACTGACTGACTGACTGACTGACTGACTGCCTGACGGTGAGGCGGCTCGAGCGTTTTAGCGACGACGGTTCATCATCTCGCGCCACGCACGCTCCCCCGCTCGAGGCGAACGATGCCACGCGCGGGGGCGAGAGGAGAGGAGAGGGAAGAGGGGGGGGGGGGGGGGGGGTGAGGTTTAAACCGTCTGACACCTTCGACAGGTCGGTTAGCCTCCTCCTGCTAACGGCTTGCAGCAGCAGAGGCTGGAATTAATTCAGCAGGCAGCAGGTCGACGAGCCTCCTCTATGTCCTCCTCCTCCTCCTCTTCTTCTCAGTCGTCGTCGTATTCGTCGTCGTCCTCGTCGCCAGGCAGCACAAGGTCTCGCGGGACACCTGTCCTCCTTTTTCTGGTTCACCACCACCACCGTCCTTCTCCTTCTCCTCCTTCTTCTTCTCCTCCGCAGGGCTTTGATAAAACGGGCGGCACGTGTGATGTGATTCAGTCACGAGCTGGTGCTGCTGCTGGTGAAAACCCGCTTCTTTCTTTCTTCGTCTCGTGCCCGTGCTGGCGCGTGCGGTGCGGTGCGGTGCGGCGCGGTGCGGTGTGACGGCAGAGCAGCAGCAGCTGGATGGATGCGGGATGTCTCCAGCAGGTACGGCGGTGGTGGAGAGAGATAGCGAGAGAGAGCAGCAGTGTCGTCAAGTTGAACACACCGAAACCACTTCGAGTTCCGAACTTGGTTTTCATAATAAATGTCTGTATGACTGTATGTGAGTTAGCCTAATATCATATTAATATGGAAAACTATGACTTTTCTCCTTTTTTTGGAGAAAGCGATGTCACAGAGTAAAATGAAAAAAAGAAAAAAAACACAATGTCATCGGTTTAGATTGACATGGAGACATGGATTAGACTGGGCCAATGGGGCCAGTTCCCAGGGGCCCTTGACTACCGGGGGCCCTTGGACAGCGTTGGGCGCCCACAAGGCTCTATGACAATTTACCAAAATGTTTTATAAGTTGACACTCAAATATGCTCGCCCCTCAGTCTATACCTACCTACCAAACAAAACTCCTCATATATGGCAGTAACAGGCCCTCCTACAGCGCGGCAGCGCCCTGCTAGACTGTAAATCCAGTGAACAGGTCTCTACAGGTGCTTTTTTGAGTTTGCGTGTCCACCCGACTGCCCATTCTGGGACGGGTAGTGTGAGTCTTGATCCGTCCCTGAGTCTGCCCCATGCTGCCCTGTCTCCGTACGGTACATGAAGCAAAACGATAAATATTACTCCTCTAGAGTGATGCGAAAAAAATGATCGTTTGACTGTGTGTGTGTGTGTGTGTGTGTGTGTGTGTGTGTGTGTGTGTGTGTGTGTGTGTGTGTGTGTGTGTGTGTGTGTGTGTGTTTGGAAATAGCCTAACTCAAGTTAATCACTTTAACCCCAGCATCCGTATTGTGGGGAAAGCTTTAGCTGAAAATAGCAGATCGACAAGCTCAATGCGTCGCATTGTAAACTTGTCGATCGGGTATTTTAAGGGAAATCTTTCCCCACAACGACAGAAGACAGAAAATATACTAGTATTGAGCCCTGAGGGACACTGGTTACCTATATGGGGTTTAAGTAGTTAACCTTAAGTAAATTCTGTCCCTTATTTTATTTTGAAGCCAAAACTCAAAAAACAGGAAGTGATTGTTGTAGTGTTTTACTGCAGCTTGACACACAGGCCAGGTACAGTGGAATGGAAGATGAACCTGTCTCTGCTGCGGGAAAGATGGCACACTGCGACATCTACTGGGCATGTATGAGTATCGCAGGCTGCAACAGCAACAGCAGAACTTATTGTGGACATTTTTAAAGTTGAAATGCAATTTTCCTCCTTAATGTATCCGAGTTTTATTTTTTTCGTCACAACCTCGAATACATTGGCATTGTCAAAGAGCAGGCTAATGTTTCAATGGACTGATTTACACCAGGTCATTGTTTTTTTATTTATTATGTGATATTGCAGCTATTATACATAATCTGTTTTCTCAGTTTTCAGAGTAAAAAGTACAATATTTACCTATGTGATGTAGTGGAGTAAAAGTATAGAAAATTGTAAATCCTCAAGTAAAGTAGAAATACTTCAAAAATGTTACTAAGTTGAAATATTACATTGTATAGGCCTACTTCAGACACGACAGTGACCGGTGGGAAGTCAGAATAGCAAAGTCAGAATTCCTACAAATTCCGTGATTAAAGAAATTAAAGGTAGGGGAAGTGATATTATTATTTTGTTAAAAGGTTAAAGCACTATATTGTGATAGTAATCATTGCTACAGAGCGTTTGTTCGGTCACAGGGGTCTCTCCAGCTCTTTAGTAAACACAATATAGGACATTTTCAGGTAGGTGACACAATTTAAGCCAATCAGGAGAGAGCACTGAAAATGCATTTTCTGTTTAATAAGGAGCTGGAGAGACATGGGAGACTCCTTTTACTGAACAAACACTCTTTAGCAATGAGTACTATCAGAATATAGAGCTATTTAACATTTATTTTAACCAAAGTAAATCACTTACCCTAAAATAACTAACATTCAACATAAAAGAATGAAATATAGTTAGAATAAACGTCATGGCTGTATTACTATTGTTCATGTAACACATTTAACCTTACAACATTGTTAAAAGTATGTTTGTTATAACAGAAATGTGTTTCTTTGTTTTGACACTTCTTATGTTGTAAAAAAAAATACATTATAGACTTGGGTGTCTTTTTAATAGCCGACTTCTGTTGGAGCCATTTCTGCTGCTCTTTCAGAGGTTGTGTGATTCAGAGCATTTCATTTAATATTAGGAGCAATTATGTAGATCTGTAATGCATTTATCCTTAAGAAACATGGTCACAAACTGTTATGTCACACACATGCATAGATATGGCCTCATTTAACCGAACCCAGCGCGACACACTCCTAACATACATTTAGCTTCAGGATTACTGAAACTCTCACACACGTGCACGTGCACGCACGCACGCACGCACGCACGCACGCACGCACGCACACACACACACACACACACACACACACACACACACACACACACACACACACACACACACACACACACACACACACACACACACACACACACACACACACACACACACACACACACACACACACACACACACACCAAACGTATTTTTTATTTTGTTTTATTGTTTGTATTCAATAGCAGGAATTTATAAGTTATTTCAAACTTTAACCAATAACTCATCACCAACAACTCAAACATTAGGTAATGCCAACAATATTGTAGAATGACAATCCTAAAGAATGAAATAATGCCATTACTTAAAACCAAAAAGAGACATATTGACTTTGAACTTGCCAGGGGTATTCACTGATCTCATCTGGCTAATATTTACAGTTTTGTCATAATTCTAGGGGCCGTGTAAACGCCTTTTGAGCTGAGGAAAAATAGCAGATATACAAGCTCATAGCGCGGCACCGAGTGCCGCGCTATGAGCTTGTAGATCTGCTATTTTTGAAAAAACGTGAATATTTGTGCAAATCTTTGAATATATACATATATTTTTAAGTGAACATTTGTAACTCAAAATCTTTGCTTCTGGGGGGTCCCTGGAACAAAATATTTGAGATGGGGGTCCGCGGCCAAATACATATCATTTTGGGGGTCCTTGACATGAAAAAGTTTGAGAACCACTGATTTAGCACAAGTATCTTAGCTGAAACGATGTAAACATGGACTTCCCGTGGCTGTAGTGATGATTCAATGTGGGGTCGTGTAAATGATCAGGTTGTCACATGATCACAATCAGGAGGATCACATGACCAGCGCTGCTCCTTTCCAAGAGTTGAACCGTTTCCGGCTTGAAGCGCCAGGAGCCGCTGCACCTAAATAAATAAAAAACTCCACCGGGCGCCGGGAGCACTGAAGCACGGTGGTCGGGATCTGGGAAAAGGAACGCACCACCAGTAGTAGTTGGCTATTCAAAAATAGCAGATATACAAGCTCATAGTGCGCTACGAGGTTGTAGATCTGCTAATTTTTGTTTTGTTTTAATTGTGCAAATCTTTGATTATATGTATTCTTTTAAAGCGAACATTTGCAACTCAAATCTTTGCTTCTGGGGGTCCCAGTGATTTGTGTTGTTTGGTTGCTATATCAGTGGTGCTCAAACTTCTTCCATGTAAAGCAGTGGTTCTCAACCAGTGGTCCGGGGACCACCAGTGGTCCTTGAGGGGGTTCCAGGGGGTCCCCAGCTAAATGAATAGTTAGGAACCAAATTGACCCTTATGTGTCTGTAACTCTGAGAGTGTACAAATTCCATTTGTACACTCTCAGAGTTAAATGAACACTAATGATGATGATACAGTGTAGATTGGGACCCCCAAGAAATCAAAATGGTTGAGTCCCTGGCATGTCTTTTCAAATGGCGGTCCCTGGGCTAATATGTGTCAATGTGGGGGTCCTTGACGCAAAAAAAGGTTGAAAACCACTGATGTAAAGGACCCCCAAAATGATATGTATTGAAAGATTTGCACAAATTTTCATTTTTTTTTTTCAAAAAAATAGCAGATCTACTGTATATCTGCTATTTGTCAATAGCCTAAGAAATCCAAAAAAAAATACACTTAATGGGTTAAATACAAACGCATGGCGAACTGGCGCTGCCAGCTCAAAAGGCGTTCTGTGGACACAAGCCCCTTACTCGTTTACATTAAAGCCATATCCACTAGGTGTACTGTATTGGGGGGGGGCACACAATTAACCTCAACAACAATGAACCTGCAACAATTAAATTGTGTGGTGTGAGCATCAGCCATTATATAGCTATTATTACGCAACATTTAATATTCCTATTGTTTAAATGTTTCTTTTTTGAGAAATAATATTCACGTCATCTGTGCGGAAAAAAAAGCCTGTAAAATGAATAGAATTCGAGCCCCAGCCCCTAGTGCAGTGGTTCTCAAAGTGGGGGGTCCGCCGGGGACCCCCCTAGGGGGTCCTTGGGAGGGGTTCCAGGGGCGAGCTAAATGACTGATACTTGAGAACTTTTTGTGTTATCCCTCGTAGAATTATTGTATAACTGTAGCTCTGTTAACCCATTAAGACCGGGAACGCATCTGTGTGTCATTTTTAAGATGTCTTTGGCTATTCAAAAATAGCAGATCTACAAGCTCATAGCGCGGCACTCGGTGCCGCGCTATGAGCTTGTAGATCTGCTATTTTTGAAAAATCGTGAACATTCGTGGCACAATCTTGGAATATATCTTTTTTAAAGTGAACATTTGTAAAATATTTAGTTCCAGGAACCCCCAGACGCAAAGATTTAAGTTACAAATGTCAGCAAAAAAAAAAGAAGAAAAAATCTAATATTTCCCACAACTTTTCATGATTTTTCAAAAATAGCAGATCTACAAGCTCATAGCCGCGCTATTTTTGAATAGCCCAACGAAATAAAAAAAACGACACACAGATGCTTTCCCGGTCTTAAAGAGTTAATAAAACATTCAATCAACCAATCACAGCCCTATAGCGACCCCCACTGACCAACCAGTTCACTGGACGAGTCCTGGCTCTGGCGTTGCGTTCTCACACTGCCCCCCCGCGGAGGAGGAGGAGATACCCGTGAGCATGTTCTCGCCTCCTCCATCTTGTGGATCCTCCTCCTGGTGAGATTCGGCGTTCCCAGCGGTCCCGCCGACGACGACCGTGGATTCGTCCACGCTCGGCATCTCGCCCTCGGCGGCGGCCTGTCGTTTCCCTCCCACGATGGCGTCTTCTTTCCACTGGAGGACCTCCTTGTCGTAGGTCTCGCCCATCTCTTTGATCTTCTGCAGCGTCTGCTTGTACGACACGCACAGGCCCTGAGTCCGGAAGCGCTGGAAGCAGCGCTTCTTGTCGTTGGCGTGGAGGAGCAGCGAGTTGCGCACCATGGGCGCGCGCATGTGCCGCGAGCGCGCGTGCAGGACCATCGCCCCGGCCATGGCCGCCACGCGCTTCTTGGTCTTGGCCTCGGCCGTGTCGGCGCCGGCCTTGGAGCCGTCCAGGGACACCGAGGCGGCGCTCTGCAGGAACTTCAGGAAGGTGGGCGCGCTGGTCCGCCACTCCTCCACCAGGTCCTCCCAGCGGAAGTTCTTCAGCGACTGCAGGGACGTCTGGCGCAGGACGGAGCCGAAGGAGTTGCGCGTCACGCCGGCGCACTCCTCCTTCACCCGCTTCATGACCTCCGTGACCACCGAGTCGTAGAGGCCCGGGATGGCCATGATGTCGGCCGGGAGCTTGTTGTAGTGGCCCAGTTTGACGTGGTGCGCGATCTTCTGCAGCGGCCCTTTCTTTATGACCTTCCTCTGAGGGCGGATCCTCTGTCTCAGACGCAGCACGGCGAGCGCGTCTTCGTTCTCCATCTGTGCGTCGAAGAGACAAGCAGCGTTACGTTAACCCCGTTAAGACCGGGAACGCATCTGTGTAACCACTGTAACCAGTATTTTATACTTTGGCTATTCAAAAATAGCAGATCTACAAGCTCATAGCGTGGCACCGAGTGCCACGCTATGAGCTTGTAGATCGGCTATTTTTATAAAAATCTTGACCTGCAAATGTTAGTTTGAATAGATATAGTGTTTAAAGGCAACACTTGTAACTCAAATCTTTGCTTCTGGGGGGGTCCCTGGAACAACATATTTTGAGACGGGGGTCCACGGCCAAATACATATCATTTTGGGGGCCCTTGACATGAAAGAGTTTGAGAACCACTGATTATAGCAGTATACGTTTTGTCATAAAACTGTTAGGATTAAGAAGACATTTGTAGAATCCCCAGAAGCAAAGATTTGAGTTACAAATATATATATATATTCAAAGATTTGCACAATGTTTCACGATTAAAAAAAAAATGCAGATCTACAACAAGCTTGTATATCTGCTATTTTTTTTAAAGCCGAAGAAATCTAAAAATGACACAGATGCGTTCCCGGTCTAAATGGATTAAGAAACTCAACACATACTGAATACGTTAGGCCAGATGTTACACAAAGGGAACAAAAGACTAACCTCTGTGGGGTCTGATGAGGAGGACGGTGCAGATCTCTTTGCTAAGATGGAGATAACCCCCTGAAGGAACAAAAACACATTAGACCAAAACCAAAGGCACACCAGTAATGATAATCAAGAGTAAAACGGGATGAATCAATGAGTCTCTTTGGTGACACGAATGCACTTCATGTGATTTGTAGAAAACATGGATGACGCTGATGATGATGATGATGATGCTGATGTGAAGTAGTGATGAATTCATGTTCCAAAGCTTTCTGATGGAGACAAACCTTGACTTTTTCAGGAGACCACGTCACCGGAACCTTTGTCAGTCCTCTGTCAACGGGTCTTTCATCAGCTCTCTGAAATTATGTAAGACAAAAATATGGACGCTTGTAACAGAAACAAACAGAAATACAATACATCAGAACCCCCTCCACAGAGGTCAAGTGTAGTCAGTCAGAAGTCAGACCTGGTCTGCTTGCTTTACAGTTGAGGAGGAGGATGGAGGGACGGTCTTTAATGAAAGGTTTGCAGCTGCTGCACCCTAATGGAAAAACCTCCCAAACTAATTTGACCAGGGGCTCAACTGAGTTGACTAAATATCACCAGCTATAGGCAGCATCATGGAACGTACTGCAGCATCATGGAAGAATAGAATATTTTGATTAATGTGTATAATTCTGCCCTATGTTGACTTGATCTTTAGTTTAACTACATTGTTTAGTTATGTTTCTGTTTGACAATTCAGTTTTTTCTGGCATTCTACTGTTTATTGTCTTGATATGAAGCACTTTGGGTTGCAATTTTTGTATGAAAGGTGCTATACAAATAAAGTTATTATTATTATTATTATATTTTAATCGTGATTAGAGCTTCCGAGTCCCAGACTGTATGACCAGAAACATTTGAAATTTGTGCGAGGCAACAGTCTGGCCACGAGAGACACTACCCATCCTATAACTCAGTGGTTTTCAACATTTTTCATGCCAAGGACCCTTAAATTGATATACATTTGGCCGCGGACCCCCATCTCAAAATGTTTTGTGCCAGGGACCGCCAGAAGCAAAGATATCAGTTAATTTTCGTTTAAAAAAAAATATAAATATTCAAAGATATGCACACTTCTTCAAGGTTTTTCAAAAATAGCAGATATACAAGCTCATAGCGCGGCACTCGGTGCCGCGCTATGAGCTTGTAGATCTGCTATTTTTGAATAGCCAAAGCTAAGTGGTTAAAAATGATTGTGACGCTATTAACTAATTTTGCTGGGGACCCCCTGGTACTCCCTCAAGGACCACTGGAGGTCCCCGGACCACTGGTTGAAAACCACTGCTATAACTATTAGGAGCAGTGAGTGCCATCCTAAGGCGCTCGGGGCGCTCGGGAAGGCAGACCTAACCCTAATAAAATGAGAAGTTTGAGAACCCCTGCACCAGATGATACATACAGTAAAACACGACCAACCTGGACAGACTGCGTGGAGGAGGAAGGATCAGCTGCCTTTGCTAAAAGGCCCATGGTTGCACCCTGGACGGGACACAAGAACACATTAGAACAGATCAAAGTCATGTCATGTAGTGATGAATGCATGTTCCAAAGCATTCTGATGGAGACAAACCTTGACTTTTTCAGCAGACCACGTCACCGGAACCTTTGAGCCCGTCTGTCCTCCTCTGTCAGCGGGTCTTTTGTCAGCTCTCTGAAATTAAAGAAGGTAGAAATATGGACGCTTGTGTCAGTAGCAGTAACACTTTTTTTTAAACACAGTTCATCAGTTTGTTTCAGCTTGCTATGAAACCCCTCTACAGAGCAGTGTCTATGACGAAGAATGTTCGTCAGCTACCTATTTACCTATTTTCACTGACGAAAACTACATCAAAACTAAGCTATGATGACTAAAACTAAGACTAAATATATTGACAATTTTGTCAACAAATAAAAACTAGAGTCAAATGTTAGTGAGGGACTAGTGGAGAAGAGATCCAGTAGAACTAAAAGACAAGTCATTTTATGTTTGGTTGTGCTCTGAAAATAGCAGATCTGCTATTTTCAGCATGCAACCAAGGGTAAAATCAGCCATTACGACGGCATCAAGGCACCGCCAAAATACATTATAGTCGACTAAATCAACTGTAGATTTAGTCGACTGTAATCTTTTTTTTTTATTAAAATATTTTTTGTCCCACGATTTTGTAACCCTTTTTTCACCCGGTGCCAATTTGCTAAGTGATCCTGGGCACTACACTCCCCCCACCAGCCTAGGGAGGCCAGGGCCGAGCTCATGCCTCCTTCAATGCATGAGAGCCAACTGACCTTCTTGTCACCTGACAGGGGGGAGTTCCCTGGTTGGACGTAGCGCGTGGAAGGATCACGTTATTCCAACCAGTTCCCTTCCCCTCCATCAGGCGCCCCGGCTGACCAGGGGGAGGCAGTATAGTGACCAGGATTACTACATGTTTTTGTGAGGGTATTAACTACCCTAGGAGACACGGGGAGAACATGCAAACTCCACACAGAGTAGGCCCTTTCGCCAACCCCACCTAGGGTATGGGCGCTGATGACGCGGAGGAGAAGACACGCCCCCAGCGCCTACAGCGTCCCCGGCGGGAATCGAACCCAGGACCTTCTAGCTGTGAGGCGACAGCGCTACCGACTGCGCCACCGTGCCCCCAGTCGACTGTAATCTTATGATATTTAGTCGACTAAAACATTTCAGTCAACACCGCTACAGAGGTCACGTGTAATCAGTTAAGATCTGGTCAGACCTGGTCTGCTGGGGTTCCAGGTGAGGAAGAGGAGGATGAAGGGACAGGAAGAGTCTTTAATGAAGGGTTAATTACAGCTGCACCCTGATGGGGAGAAAAAAAAACAAAAAAACAGATTATACCAGGGGCTTCTGCCAACTGAGGGCCCTTTCAGTCGGCCTTTCCAGGGTTGGTACTTCACACACATTTTAACCAATGAATTGTCAAGACTATAGCATAAGCCAGTGGTTCTCAAACTTTTTCATGCCAGGGACCCCCAAATTGACACTTATTAAGGGACCCCCCCATAAGAGAAGATTTTTTATGGCTCTAGCATTGATTCTCAACCATTTTAATTTCAAGGACCCCCAGTTTGACATGCATTAGCCTACGGACCCATATTTAATGGCATTTATATCTCTGGGACCCCAATTCATATTGTAAAATCAATGTTAATTTAACTCTGAGAGTGTACAAATGGAACCAAATGGACCCGTTAGGGTCCATTTGGTTCCATTTGTACACTCTCAGAGTTACAGACCCATAAGGGTCCATTTGGTTCCTATCCATCATTTAGCTGGGGACCCCCTGGAACCCCCTCAAGTACCCCTGGGGGTCCCCGCACCCCACTTTGAGAACCACTGGCATAAGCGTTCCAAAGTATTTTACCCCATTTCCAGGCCTATAGCAATCATATGGTACAATAATGAGGCTCTCACTACAGTGTGCTCTCACTGCCCCAAGACAGACTCCAGAGAATACGTCACGTGACAAAAAGAACAGATCTACAAGCTAACAAGGTATCACGGTGCAACATGTTAGCTTGTAGTCTGTAGATCTATGATCTATGCGACGTCCTGTATATACATTAGGCCAGGGGTCTTCAACGTTTTCAGCCCAAGGACCCCCTAGCTGAGAGAGAGATGAAGCGGGGACCCCCTCTGTATTGTATAAAATCGTGTTTCAGATTCAACTTTTTTTGTTTACTTGGTCTGCTCTTTTTTCCCTCTAAACCAAACACCTCTTTGCCAAAAATAGCCGATCTACAAGCTCACAACGCCTCGCAGCGCGAGGCGTTGTGAGCTTGTAGATCTGCTATTTTTGGCTAAAGTTCTCCTCAGAAAAGGGATGCTAGGGTTCAAGTGGTCAAGGTAAAAAAAAAACATCATATCACACAAAGATTAGGCGGACTCCCTGTAGTAACTCTGAGGACCCCCTAGGGGTCCCGGACCCCTTGTTGAAGACCCCTGCATTAGGCCATGCACACAGCTGGTGCAGCACAGCACTACATTTTACAATGTTACATATTTCACATCATATTTTGGATTTTTATGAACAAAATCAAAAGCCAAAAACAATGCATTTCCAAACATTTTCCAAAACATTTGATGAATTCCAAACCTTTTCCTTTTCAATTAGTCTAATGGCTAAAATGGAGTTTAAAGTTACAATGGGTTTGTATAGGAAGGGGGCGTGTCTGATGAAATGAATACCAAATATCTAAATACTGAATCAAGCCACTTAAAAACTGTGTGGGGTGAAGCACAAAAGCCTGAGTAGACGTTAAAATGTTTGAAAGTGAAATATCCCTTTAACATTACAACACATGTAATTATTTGATTGGAATGTGCAAGAAAACATCTGTGAAATAAAAAATCCACCTTAATAATGATCTTGCATACAAAAAAAGATAAAAGACCTGACTTCTTATTTGGAGGGCTAAAAACTTTTTCGCCGGGAGATTATTGTTCAGTGCCTACTGTTACAACCTCATCCTAAGGGAAACACTGGACATTTATCTGGAGGAATGGGGTGAGCTATCATTGCTATATTAGACCCCCCCCAAGCTTATATAAATGCACGTTCAGAAGCATTCTGAAGGAGACAAACCTTGGCTTTGTCTGGAGACCACCTGACCGTAACGATTGAGCCTGCCTGTCCTCTATCAGCTTCCTGAAATGATGTAAAACAAAAAAGGAATATATAAAAATACGTACGCTAGAGGGCGCTCTTTCCTAACCTATGAATGATCCCTTGACTGCAAGAGAATAATGGAAGCAGAAATGATGACGTCACACTCCCATGTTATGAGATGTAGAAAAACACATCTTGGATTTCTTCTCTCAGACTGCGTTTTTGGTGAAAACGAGCCATATTCAACTGCCGATAACAACAGAATGGACGATCGTGGTAAAAACAAAATGTTTCCGATAGATAGACGAGACCCCCCCCCCCCTTCCCCCAGACAGCTTTTGTTTACATCCATGTCCACAACGTGGTTTCCGTGGCGCTCCGTGGATCGTCAAAATAAGGTAAAAACGCTGGCAGAGGTGGATGAATTAATGCAGTGGTTCTCAAACTTTTTCATGTCAAGGACCCCCAAATTGACACTTATTAGCCCGCGGACCCCATTTGAAAAGATAAGCCAGGGACCCCAATAAGAGAAGAGAAGATTTTTACAGCTCTGGCAGTGATTCTCAACCATTTTAATTTCAAGGACCCCCCAGTTTGACATGCATTAGGGCTACGGACCCTCATTTAATGGCATCTCTATCTCTGGGACCCCAATTTATATTGTAAAATCAATGTTAATCTAACTCTGAGAGTGTACAAATGGAACCAAATGGACCCATTAGGGTCCATTTGGTTCCATTTGTACACTCTCAGAGTTACAGACCCATAAGAGTCCAGTATGGTTCATATAGCTGGGGACCCCCTGGAACTCCCTCAAGGACCCCTGGGGGTCCCCGGACCCCACTTTGAGAACCAATGAATTAATGAATCAATACAGAGAATGTGTTAATACACTACAGACGTGTAATCAGTTAGAAGTCAAACCTTGGACATCAGTGCATTGGTAACTTCTGTCCAGTCAGCTCTCTTTACAGGTGAGGAGGAGGAGGATGGATGGACAGGAGGAGTCTTTTGCTACGGGAGTAAAAAATAGAACAGCGGTTCTCAATCTTTTGTTTTATTCCAAGGACCCCCATAACTCTGAGAGTGTACAAATGGAACCAAAGGGACCCATTTGGTTCCATTTCTACGCTCTCAGAGTTAGTCAAGTCATCTGTATTTATACAGCACATTAACCAAAGTGCTTTCCAATCAACGATGACCAGCAGCAACATGACAGTCAGCCACATAGAGGCAAAAACAAGTAACTCACAGCTAAAACTGAAAATCTATCAAAAATAGTTCAAAACACATCTAAATGCATGTAGTTGAAGGACAGAGTGGACATGAACCATGGGGCATCCTCACACAGAACTAAAAGCGAGGGAGAATGGGTGGGTTTATAGACTTGGATTTAAAAATGTCTATAGTGGGTCAGGACTAAATGTAGGGCAGCTACAGAGAAAGAGCCCTGGTCACCTTTGGTCTTTAGCCGTGTTTGAGTCGTGTTACGGGTGGTCCATTCGGGACCCCCTCGAGGAACCCTGAGGGTCCCTGGACCCCACACAACTTTGTATTACACCAAACACATCATCATCTCCCCCAAATGGTACAGAGTCTACAGACAAACCCCCTTCCCCCCCGGGCCGGCTAGATATCACATTTACATGTGTTGAATGTATTTAAATCGATGTCACTTATCCTGCCTTCTAGACTTGAGGCCGATTCTAAAAACGCCTTCTAAATCCTGACCTAAGTTTTCTGAAAAATGTCTAACTTATATTAAAAAAATCACACCCTGTGTGAAGGTAGCGGCGCCTCATCGATATGTGTTTATAATGTGTTTATAGCCACGTGTCACGTGAAGCTTGACCAATCACTTTGTTGACGTACGCACCTGACCAATCAGAACGTTGACGCACACGGACAAAGTCAGGTATAGAGCAGGATCCGCTCTAGCGCCGCTAAAAATGTAATTTCTGATCTGATCACGGTGTGCATAAATTCAAAAGAATTTAACTAACAACTAAAATGACACAGAGGTGTTCCTGTGTTGAAAGGTATAACAACGTATAGGGTACAAACACATACCCTATCAGGCCTGTTGCGGCGCATTATGGCAGGTGTAGCGTCAGGGTCAAAGGTCTTTGCTGAGGGACTTGTAGATGCACCCGGTCCCTGATGGAAAACACAACATCATATTAGACCAAACCAAACACACAGCTCACCACCTGTAATTAAAAGTAGTAAAAAAGTAGTAAAAAAGGGAAACTTCCACTTGTGTGTGTTTTGTGAGCATTTTGATCGAAAACAAACCTTGAATTTGTCTTGGGGAAACATCACCACGACCTGCCCTCCAGCAGCCTTCTGAAAAAATAGAAAATAAAATAAAGTAGATAGCAAGGGTAGACATTCATTTGCCACTGGCCAGTGGCTTTTCAAGATCACTGGCCCCACCATTATAACCACTGGCCCAGGACCCAGTTAAAGCCAAACGTTTAACTAATATCGCCATTTTAGCCGTCTCATTCTGTAGCCTGTGTGTGCATGCACATGCTTTTTTTCAGTGTGTACTTTGTTTCTTTGCGACTCTGTGTGAACGTGTCTTGATGAGGAAGAGGTCAGACCTGTGCAGGCGGTGCGGACGTCAGCGGAGCTCGTTGCTTCACAGCCGGAGACGAGGTTGAAGCACCGGCAATGGGTCTGGTTGCTAAAAGACCCATAACTCTACCCTGATAAAACACACACATTATTATATTAGACCAAATCATAGCTCTACCCTGATAGAACACATTATTATATTAGACCTGATTTGAACACATTATTATCAGGGACGTGCACAGATAGACTCTAGGTGGTGCTAGAGCACCTGCCCTTTGCCCTCTTGACCAGAAGTGCCCTTTTGAAAAAAAGAAAACAAACGTGTTTTTTTTCCAGTTTACAGCAGGGGTCTTCAACAGGGGGTCCGGGACCCCTAGGGGGTCCTCAGAGTTACTACAGGGGGTCCGCCAAATCTTTATGTGATATGATTTTTCTTTTTAACATAACCACTTGAACCCTAGCATCCCTTTTCTGAGGAGAACTTTAGCCAAAAATAGCAGATCTACAAGCCCACAACACCTCGCAGCGCGAGGCGTTGTGGGCTTGTAGATCGGCTATTTTTGGCAAAGAGGTATAGGTGTAGAGGGAAAAAAGAGCAGACCAAGTAAACAAAAAAAAGTATAATTTACTTGAGCACCTGCCCCTCAAAATGTCTGTGCACGCCACTGATTATTATATTAGACCAAATCATAACTATCCTGATAGAAGAAACACATCATCTCCCCCCCAGGTGGTACCAACGAACCTGGCTCATGAACCCAGCTCATGATGGACTAATACTACTTATGAATTAGGGGTGCTACAGTTAAATCAAACTAATCGATGTAATCGTTGATAAAAATTACAAAAAAAGGTTGATCGTCGATTTATTTTTAAATTAACCGATTAATAATTGATCAATATTTTGGGCATGTCGTTATAGGAGAAAAGTTTAAAAAAAAATATCTAAATATACTAAAGATAGCCAATCTACAAGCTCACAACTGTGACACAACCAGCTATTTCTGATTGTTTGTGAAAAAGTAATCAATACAATAATCGCTAAGAAAATAATCTATAGTCGCAGCTTACCTCGCAAAAAACAGCTCCCGTCACCTGCAACGATAATTAAGAGCAGGGTTAGAAAATAACATATTTTTCCGTAGGGAACCTTGTAGGTGGTGAGCAGTATTTTGAAAAGGATTCTGTATTTTTCATGTGATTTGAGGAAACATAGATGATGCAGTGTAGTGATTTATTCATGTGCCACAGCATTATGATCCAGACAAACCTTGAATTTTGGAGGAGACTTGAACTTGGGAGCACACCGCGTCATTATGACCTTCTGCTTCATGTCGGCTCGTCTGTCGTAAGCCTTCTGAAATGATGTTAAAAAATAAATAAAAAATAATAATAATAAATTACAACAAGAGTTCAATTGTATTGTTCTTAACAGCTACGGCAAAGTATTGTACAAATTAAAACACTTACAGGCCCACAGAGATCTTTAAAAGGAAAATGTTATATTATGTTTCTAATCCCAGTTCCATTAATAATAGAATTAAAATATTCTCTTATTTTTTTACTTAAAAAGGCCGTTTCTGTTGTCTCTTGTATTTTTTGTATTTTATGCAAACAATGGATATTGCAACAAGATCATGTCTTAGTCTCAGCTGAGCTATTTGTGTTATTTAGCACAATAGACGGATTTCCGCGCGACGTCATCACAGAGCAGAATGCGCAATCTGCGCATGCTCGGGGGAAACGAATTGTTGCGCCGTTCACTCTGTTGTTATGTTCGGGAGTTAGATAGCCATAATTCTGCTATTATAGGCATAATAGGCATAATGCTGCTATTATATACAAACAGATCCAACTTCCGACAAATCATTTTTATTGAGTAAACAAGGTATTACAAACTGCATAATTTAATCTACTTTCATTCAACCCGGTGAAGATCATTTCTTTTTTGAATGGACATTTGACCAGAGCTGCTGCGGGTAATGGCGCCCTCTATAGGCTTCCCCCTCCTCTGCACGGTCATATCCTCTCATGTTTACTAACAGGAAACCTGTCTATAGAGTGTGCCACAAATCCTGAAGGGGGCGTCAACAAGTGTCTTTTGGTAGCAGTGGACATCTTTGAGGGGTATAAACCAGGTTGACTTAACATTGCCCAAAACAAACATGTCTGCGCTACTATGCCACGCCCCCCGTGGTGAAGACGTGTTGGCACGCTCTATAGGTGATGAAAACATAACGATAGTCACAGTTGATATGCATATCCACAATCATGACTAATAGATAGATAGATAGAGAGATAGAGATAGAGATAGATAGAGATAGATAGAGATAGATAGAGATAGATATAGATATATAGCTGTATACATGTTTTAGCACAGCCCTATAGGCCAACTCTAATCAGGAAGAAGACAAACCTGGCCAGACTTTGCGGTCGTCAGTGGAGAGGTCCCTTCTTGTTTAATCTTTGAACGGAACTGAGAAGGGAAAAAAAACATAAGACCAAATTAAAACCATCATCTGATCTCCCCCCATGCAGCTGGTAGAGACAACCCCCCCCCCCCCACCCCATGGCTCACCAATGTGGACTAATCATGCCATTGAATAGATTACATTTACACATAGGCTATTGAATGCACTTGAATCTACACTTTACCATTCATCAGGGGCTCTCATCCATGCTTTCAGGTGTGAGATCAGAGTACAGTAAAGTAAGCGCTACAACAAGGTAAATAGTCACATAAGTATAGAGTGCAGAGAGAAAAGTAAAGAAACTAGGAGGATAGCATGTAAAACAATGAGGCTAGCATCTGCCTACTCTAAATAACATGCTCAAAATGACATTCAAAATTGGCAGTGAGTCTGCAGTTCTGCAGAATCTGTCCCTGACCCTGCCTTCTCTCTTAACCCATGAATGCATCTGTGTGTCATTTTAGATTTCTTTGGCTATTCAAAAAATAGCAGATATAAAAGCTTATACTGCGGCACCGAGTGCCGCACTATGAGCTTGTAGATCTGCTATTTTTGGAAGAAAAACGTGAAAATGTCTGCAAATCTTTAAATACATACATTTTTAACTCAAATCTTTGCTTCTGGGGGTCCCTGGAACAAAATATTTTGAGACAGGGACGGGGGACAGGGGCCCCCTGGAGAAATACATAACATTTTGGGTGGTCCTTGACATGAGAAAAGTTTGAGGACCACTGATATTATAGCAACATAAGTTTAGTCTTTTTTAACTGTTAGGATTTAGAAGTAATTTGTAGAATCAGCCAGAAGCAAAGATTTGAGTTAAAAATGTTCGCTTTAAAAAACATATATATATATATTCAAAGATGTGCAAAACTTTTCACGATCTTAAAATAATAAATGCTGATCTACAAGCTCAAAGCGAGTCCTGCGACGTGTTTTGAGTTCGTAGTAAATCTGTATTTTTTTTATCCTGGGGTTCAAGTGGTTCAAACATCTTACCGTCTTGCGGCGCATTATGGCCGGAGCGGGGTGCGGTTCCCCCGGTCTGCCGCGCCGCATTATGGCGGGTGAGGAGTGAGATTCAGCCGCCCTGCGTTCGCGTTCAGACTTGTAGCGCTCCGGCCTGTAGCGCCGCATTATGGCAGGTGAGGGGTCAGCGTCTTTCAGCATCTTTATCTGTGCATCAAACAGACAGAGATATAACAAATAACATTCAGAGACTTACGGAGAATTTCGGACTAGCCTTTTTCTTATAACCCATTGAGACCTGAAGCCGATTCTACATGTCTCCTAAATCTCAACAGTTTTCTGAAAAACGTATGTTTCTACATCAGTGGTGCTCCATCTTTTTCATGTCAAGGACCCCCAAAATTATATGTATTTGGCCGCAGACCCCCATCAAAATATTTTCTTCCAGGGACCCCCCAGAAGCAAAGATTTGAGTTAAAAATGTTCGCTTTAAAAATATATATATTCAAAGATTTGCACACATTTGCACGATTTTTCAAAGATAGCAGATCTACAAGCTCGTAGTGCGGCACTCGGTGCCGCGCTATGAGCTTGTATATCTGCTATTTTCGAATAGCCCAAAGTGTAAAATAATGCTTTCTTAGCTCAAATCAAAAAATGACACAGTTCCAGGTCTTAATGGGTTAATTTGTTGCTGTCGGGCAGAAACCAGTGCTCTGTTGTTTTTAGCTGCGGTGGACTCGGGATGGAGTTATGAACCTTTTCTACTGTTACCACTCATCATAGGACATAATAATACTATCATATAAAAAGGTAAGGAAAAGGCTAGTCCGAAAACCGAAATTCTCCTTTTACCACATGCAGTGACATTATTGCACTAGTTACATACACAGGAAGAAGAAAGGAACACGTTGGGTTTAGTGTACGGTTGCTTTACAAACCTTTACCTGTTTTGCATAGCTGTTTCTTTGGTTTCGTTGCTTTGCACCAGGCGTGGAGGCTGATGGAGGGGCAGGAGAGGTCTTTGCTAGAAGGTCCATAGCTGCACTCTGATGGAACAACAACACAGAACCATGAATAATCGTCCAAATAGTAGTGAGTACTGTTTGTCGAACTGTAAGAGTTCTGCCCTATATATATATATATATATATATATATATATATATATATATATATATATATATATATATATATATATATATATATATATATATATAATCTAACATCAACACTTTTCGTAGCTGAGAGAGAGAGAGAAGAAGCAGGGACCCCCCATTACACAGTATACAATGTTGCAGATTCAACTTCCATAGATGTATCCATCAAATACCTGGTTAATCCATCTGTGTCATTTTAAGATTTCTTTGGCTATTCAAAAATAGCAGATATACAAGCTTGTATATCAGCTGTTTTTGACATCTAAAATGAATCCGGTCTTAATGGATTAAACTGATTTTGTGTGTGTGTGTTCACACGGCCAGTTGCTTCTTTTGGGCCTGTTTCTGTAAACCCAATCGCTCGTTTTTCTCTCGCAAACCCCGTCAGCAGAGGTACTAACCAGAGCGGCCACGGCAGCATCAGAACACAGTCTGGCCATCTTGGAGGGAGGCTCGGCAGAAGACGCGTCTTCAGAGATGTTCTCCTTCTGTTGGAGAACATTGAATAACATTAAAAAAAATCGAACTTATAATACAAAATACAAATAAACGCTAACAACTTTTCAAGATAAAAACAAACTGAATTTTATTCAATTCAACCGCTTAAAAGGGATAGTTCACCCCAAAAAAAATATTTTTTCTATGGATTAGTCACCCCATTGAGACTTGAGTTCATGGATATTTTTTTGTTTTGTCGCATTCCTAAGCCAATAATTTGATGACCAGAGTACCATCAAATAGGCAGTTTTTGTGTCTCCTAACAGAACCACTGCATCAAATTATTGGCTTAGGAATGAGACAAAAACAAAAAATATCCATGAATTCAAGTCTCCATGAGGTGACTAATCCATAGAAAAAGTCATTTTGGGGGTGAAGTATCCCTTTAAGCCCTATTAGACATTTTTCAAAGGTAGTTGATCTACGAGCTCACAACGTGCATTGTGAGCTTGCAGATCTGCCATTTAAAAAAAATTACCCTTTTGACATAAAGTATGCTCAAAGTCAGGACACATGGGCTGCATAATTGCAGATACGAGCGCTGTAAAACAAACCAGATAATGGGCGATATATGGGGGGCGTGGCTCTACAAAGACCAACCTGTGGGGATGAAGACAGATCGGTGGGGTCTCCTGTCCTGTCCGGTGTCTGTCCAGCAGGCTGGGAGGGGGGGGATCTCTTTGATAAAAGGCCCAGAGCTGCACCCTGATCACAGATGGTAACAATTAATCAACTATCAATTCATTTGACACTTAATTAGCCCTTACGTACTTCCGTCGTATGACAAATTATTATAGCTATAGTCTGTGGTGTAAGGTAACTAAGTACATTTACTCAAGTACTGTACACTTAAGTACAATTTTGAGGTATTTGTACTTTACTTCAGTATTTCCCATTTCCAATACTTTTACTTCTACTCCACTAGGCAAATCTTGTACCTTTACTCCACTACAATTATTTGAAAGCTACTAGTTACTTTTCAGATATGATATTATGAAACATACATTAACCACTTTAGCCCTATTTTATACATAGGCTATTTGAAAATAGCCGATCTACAAGCTCACAACGCGTTGTGAGCTTGTAGATCGGCTATTTTCAAACATTTTAGTACTTTTACTTTTGGTACTTTAAGTACATTTTGATGCCAATAGGTTTGTACTTTTACTCAAGTAAATTTTGAATTCTGGAGAGATTTTTATATTGCAGTATTGATACTTTTACTTAAGTAAAACATGTTTAGTACTTTTTCCATCACTGGCTATAGTTAGTTATGATGCTGCCTCAATTGGTCTGTGTTTTTTTTAGATTAATTCATGGTCCAAAGCATCTTGTTCGTGATGACAAACCTTGACTTTCTCAGGAGACCACATCACCGGAATCTTTGACACTTTCTGTCCTCCTCTGTCAGCTGCTCTGCTGTCAGCTTTCTGAAATTAATCCAAGAGCATACCATTTATGAATACGCCAGTGTTGATTTTGTCGACTAAAACTATGACGGAAAATGTCTGTCATAAAACGTACGAATACTAAATAAAAACTCTGCAATGATGACTAAGATTATGACTAAATATACTGACGATTTCGTCAACAAATAAAAACGGGACAAAAATGTTTGGGAGGAACTATGAGAAGAGATTCAGTAGAACTAAGAAAGGTCATCATGGGTGCGTGCGGTTGTCACAGACCGAAAATAGCAGATCTACAAGCTCACAACGCGTCGCAGCGCGACGCGTTGTGAGCTTGTAGATCGGCTGTTTTCGGCATGCAGGCTAAGTGAAAATTGTCCATTTCGATGCCACACGGCCCGCAGAAAAACACATTTTAGTCGACTAAATCAACTGTAGATTTAGTCGACTAAAGTCTTATGATATTTAGTCGACTAAAACTATCAGATGACTAAAATATGACTAAAACTAAACAGAATTCTATTCAAAAGACTATGACTAAAACTAAACAGAATTCTATTCAAAAGACTATGACTAAAACTGAATCAAAAACCCTTTTGGTTTGTTTCGGCGCGCTATGAAAAACCCTCTACAGAGGTCAAGTGTAATGAGCTAGAGGTCAGACCTGCACAGAGGGCGGGGGGGTCAGTACGGTGGTAGTTTCTTTCCTGTCTGCTGGCTTTCCTGAGGAGGAGGAGGAGGAGGAGGAGGGAGGGACAGGAGGAGTCTTTGATGAAGGGCCCGCAGCTGATCCACCCTGACGGAAGAAAAAAAACACATAATTTAGACCAGTGGTTTTCAACTTTTCTTCATGCCAAGGACCCCTAAATTGATATACATTTGGCCACAGACCCCCGTCTGAAAATGATTTGTGCCACGGATCCCCCCAGAAGCAAAGATTTCAGTTAAAAATGTTCGCTTTAAAAAAAAACATATATTCACAGATATGCACACATTTTCGAGATCTTTCAAATATAGCAGATCTGCAAGCTCAATACATCTGCTATTTTTGAATAGCCAAAACTAAGTGGTTAAGTTCTCATTCACCCGTACTAGAGACCAACCCATAGCAGATGTTTGGGTCCAATGCTGATCCCCATTTTTAGAGAGTCACAGAAATAAAGCTCACATTGCATCGCAACGTGATTTGTGAGCTTGTAGATCTTCCCACCAGAATATGGATGCTGGGGTTTAAGAGGTTAAAACAACCCTTACCTTTTTGTTTGCAGCGGGTGAGGAGGGAGTGGCAGTAGATGACACTTTCTCCTTCTGTGCATTAAGAAATACATAATTATAAAGAGACAAAGAGTAGAATAACATTAAGAAACTGAGTTCTCTCTCTCTCTCTCCTGATTGTATGAAATTGGTATCCCAAACTTACAATGTAGTTTCTGTTTACTAAAGAGCTGGAGAGAGGGGGAGACCCCAATTACACTTAACACGGTGGTTCTTGAATTTTCATATCAAGGACCCCGACGGATCCCCCACTTTGAGAACCACTGACTTAAAACACTCCATAAATATCTAAACAGCGTTCTGTACATTTGAAACTATAGGTTACCGGGTAATCAATGAACCTTGCATGTGTCTAAAAACAACACGCTATCTAAATCAGTGGTTCTCAAACTTTTTCATGCCAGGGACCCCCAAATTGACACTTATTAAGGGACCCCCCATAAGAGAAGATTTTTTACGGCTCTAGCATCGATTCTCAACCATTTTAATTTCAAGGACCCCCAGTTTGACATGCATTAGCCTACGGACCCCTATTTAATGGCATTTATATCTCTGGGACCCCAATTCATATTGTAAAATCAATGTTAATTTAACTCTGAGAGTGTACAAATGGAACCAAATGGTTCCATTTGTACACTCTCAGAGTTACAGACCCATAAGGGTCCATTTGGTTCCTATCCAGCATTTAGCTGGGGACCCCCTGGAAATCCCTCAAGGACCCGGACCCCACTTTAATTCAAGACCAGACCAACCTGGCGGACAGAGTGTGGGGAGGACAGATCCGTGGCGGTCTCTGTAGCGTCTGCTGGCTTTACCGCTGAGGAGGAGGATGCTGGGGCGGTGGAGGAGGTCTTTGCTGAAGGGCCTGCAGCTGCATCCTGATGGAACAAAAAAAACACATTATTAGACCACCAACCAACCAATGCTTCTCCAACCTTTTATGGATCATCAGGGTCAACTTGAGCATCTTGAACAGCGCCAGTTAACTCAATTATTAATTCTGCAGGATACTGCAGTTATAGCCCTGAAACATGACTGTCATATCATGACAGTCATGGCGGAGCTTCAACCTGGTTTTGGCACTTTCTCCATTTTACAACCCATACATCTACATCTACATACATAAACGTTCACATTTCAAATATAAAGTGCTGACCCCATGGCCACAGATGTCACAACTGGAATCCGGTGGATCTAAGTATCTTCCGTATTGTTCAATAAAAAGCATTTTCATACAAATTTACTTCGATTTTCCTCCATATGCTTTCAATTACGTGACCCCATCGGTTGGGAGGTGATATGACGGCACTAATATAGAGTACTTATTGATATGATGGCACTAATAAAGAGTATTTATTGATATGATGGCACTAATAAAGAGTATTTATTGATATTAGGGCAATAATAAAGAGTACTTATTGATATGAGGGCACTAATAAAGAGTACTTATTGATATGAGGGCACTAATACAGAGTATATTGATATGAGGGCACTAATAAAGAGTATATTGATATGAGGGCACTAATAAAGAGTATGTATTGATATGAGGGCACTAATAAAGAGTATTTATTGATATGTTCATTTAGCCGTAAGAACAATTCAGTTTAAAATGACGTTGGCTGGAGTTCGCCGCCCGCCACAAAAAAAGAGCAGATCTACAAGCTCTACAACGCGTCGCGCCGCCACCCACGGTCAGCTTGTAGATCTACACAGTCGTAGTCAAGACGTCACGACGTTAATAAAAGAACGTAACGCCGGCTCTTCTCTTCTGCTGCGTAACGCTATGACAACTCGCGTTGAATGAATTATCGCGAGTTTGTCCAAAAGAACAGATCTACAAGCTATCGCCACGTCGCGTCTCGACGCGGCGATAGCTTGTAGGTCTGTTATTTTTTGCGCGAGCGACACCGCCGTACCGCTCGAGCGTTTCTTTTTCTTTTTTTTACCGTGGCGTCTCCGTCATGTCCGGATGGATCTGGTTCTGGTTCTCCTCGTCGTGTAGGCCTGCTGCTCCCCTTCACGCGGACTCCTTCTGCCGCCGCTTTCTTCGACGCCATCGAAGCCTTTGAATTAAAGCAAATCAAAGTGGTTTGAATCTCTACGAAGGGGTTTTATCTGGTTCTTTGTCCTCGCAGGTCGAGCTCTTTTACTCGCGTCGCATCGCGCCTTAGTTTTCACCGTCCGGGAGACTAGAGGCTGTTTTTGGCCCCTATCGGCTTTGTCCCTCTGCACATCCGCTCTGCACCGGATACGGAAACAACGGCCGCGCGTGCGTGGGACGTGTGCGTCATAGGGAGTAGGTGGGGTCTATAATAATAATAATAATAGCTTTTTAAACTTATATTGTGCCTTTCAAAAAGCACAAGGACGCTTAACATCAGCAAAAACAAGCTGCCGAAAGCCTGTGTGAATAAGCTTGTCTCTTATTTAGCCACCATAAACCTGTGTGTATAGTGGCTAATAATATTAATGTTATTATTATTAGTTATTATTATTTATAACATAATTTCATACTCTCATTTGATCATTATCATTGATTATAATATTACCCCCAAAAGTGTGGTGAAGGAAAGCATTGGATTTGTTTCTGTTTATGGTAACCAATGAGAGCGTTTCCCCTAATAGTCCAGTGGTTCTCAAAGTGGGGTCCGGGGACCCCCACGGTTCGTTGATCTATGAACCCTACCCAACGACAAGCATACAGGTCACAACAATAGAGTATATAATATAACACTTGTTTCCATTGTGTTCCTCACATAAAAACATGACAAATATAGGCTATAACTAAGTAGGCTACATTATAGAAACACTTGTCATAACAAAAGACCTGAAAAAGAACCTAAAGACATGGAAACAAAACAAACCTTTAATAATAATAACATGTTAAAAGTCTCCCTGCATCTGAGCCTGCTGTCAGTTTGGCTGCAGTGTCTTGGCTGTTCCACTGGGTGGCACCAATGTACCTGAAAGTTCCCTTACCTGTCATTCAGAGTCCTGAATTCATACAGGAAACCAGGCATTGATTGATTGATTGATTTTTGATTGATTGTTTATTTATTTCGAACACTGTTAAAAGACAAAAGAAATACATAAAATAAACATAATACACATAAAAGATATGAAAACAAATACATGTACTCTGGGGTGTTCGAAAAGGGCATAGGAAGAAGTTGAAAACTTATCTAGTCCTATCCCTTATTGCTTTTTCAAATATATATATAGAAATTCTTTATTGGAAATAACCCCTTGAGATGTACCATCTCGTTTTCGAGGGGATCCACAGATTACAGAGATACATTTTTCATACATTTAGACACAACATTTAACAGGCAGTTCAAACAACATCAACAAAACAAAACAAAACAAAAAAGGCAAAACAAAACAAGACATACAACAATAACACAACAACAACAACACTTACAACAGTAATACACAGATCACTTAAATGGATCATTGGTTAATAGGTATAATGTGATAATTAGTCAAAGCATGAACAGGTAGTCTCAAGGTGAGAGGACAGCGCAGTTTTAAACAGTTTAAAAGATGTTATTGACCGAATGTGAACAGGTAGATTGTTCCAGTCAGAGGGAGCTTTAAATGTAAAGGATTTTTTGCCAGATGAGTTAGATACTTTTGGGACTATAAAATAGATCTGTGCACAATGTCTAAGTTGATGTGTAGAGGTGAAAGGTTCCATAGATACTGTGGATAGTTGAAATGAATACATTTGAAAATGAACTGTAGCCAGTGCTGCTGTCTTCTCACAAATAATATTTAGAAATACAATTTCTAAAATCTATGTAAAATACTATGAAAACAGGAAAACAACAACAACAAAAAACTGCTTCTGGTGTTCATCTTCAGAGCTTACTACAATATCCTTTCAATATGTTGCTTTTATAAGAATGTTTAAACTTGAGTATTGTGCTGCAATTTTTCAGATCTTCACCACTTACTTACTTTACTTACTTACGCCTACTACCCCTTCTGGGGTATAGGCCGTCAACAAGCGATCTCCAGGCATCTCTGTCTTGAGCTGTTCTCTCCAGTTGGTTCCAGGTCATCTTCATGGTCTTGGTGTCTGCCTCCAGGTCTCTGCGCCAGGTGTTTCTCGGCCGACCCCTTTTCCGCTTGCCCTGCGGGTTCCATGTTAGGGCTTGTCTGATGATGGTACCTGCGGGCTTTCGCAGGGTGTGGCCTATCCAGCGCCATCTGCGTTTCTTGATCTCTTCTCCTGCGGGCAGCTGGTTTGTTCTCTGCCAGAGTTCGTTGTTGCTGATGGTGTCTGGCCATCGGATGTGGAGGATCTTCCGCAGGCAGCTGTTAATGAAGACTTGTACTTTCTTAGTGGTAGCAGCTGTAGTTCTCCATGTCTCTGCTCCGTATAGGAGGACTGCCTTAACGTTGGTGTTGAAGAATCTGACTTTGGTGTTGGAAGTCAGTTCAGTTGAGCTCCAGATGTTCCGTAGTTGCAAGAATGCTGCACGTGCTTTCCTGATTCGTGCTTTAACGTCAGCGTCTGTGCCACCCTGCTTGTCAATAACACTGCCCAGGTACTGTAGGTAAAGGCTTCGACCTCTTCCAATGCCTCGCCCTCCAGCGTGATTGCATTGGTGTTGTTTGCTGCATTGGTCTTGAGGATCTTGGTCTTGCCTTTGTGGATGTTGAGTCCCACTTGCGCCGAGGTGGATGCCACGCTGTTGGTCTTCTCCTGCATCTGTTGTTGGGTGTGCGACAGTAGTGCTAGATCGTCGGCATAGTCCAAGTCGTCCAGTTGCGTCCAAGGTGTCCACTGAATCCCGTACCTTTTCTGTGCTGTGGATGTTTTCATTAGTGTATCACAGTTAGAGGGGTTGAATTATGGAACACCAGTGGTGAAGATTATAGATTATGATAATGATAATCTTCACCACTGGTGTTCCATAATTCAACCCCTCTAACTGTGATACAGTGAAGCTTTGAATTTGTTCTAACCTTTTTCCTTTTAAATATATACTTTCCTCTTAATTCATATTTACTATCCCTCCATTGAAACAATTTCTGGATACTGTTTGGCAATTGACTATTTTTGAGTGGTGCCAACCACTCCTACATTTGACTTTGTCCGTTTGTCCGTCCGTCCGTATGTCCGTCCGTATGTTTGAGCACGGCTGATTGGTCAAGCTTCACGTGACACGTGACAATATGTTGTCACGTGTTACGTGACAACATATTGTTGCTGATTGCAACACAAGGATGCAACCAGTTACACTTTCAAAGGCACCACTCTCTTCACACTGGGTGTGATTTTTGAGTGGTGCCAACCACTCCTATATCTGACTTTGTCTGTGTGTCCGGGTGTATGTCCAATAAACAAACATTGATGACAACATCAATACGGGGCTCATCAAAGGCACCACTCTCTTCACACAGGGTGTGATTTTTATTTTGTACATGAGTTGGATGGTTTTGAAATCCACCAAGTCCTTACATTTCAGTGTGTTCAGTTTGATAAAGAGTGGGTTTGTTGGTTCTCTGTAATCAACTATCCTTATTGCTTTTTTGGGGAGAATGAAAATTGGATCTGTGTTTGTTTTGTACGTATTGCCCCATGATTGATTCATTCATTTATTCATTGAATACTTTATTTATAAGTTTGGAGAAAAAAGCACATGAAAGTAACAGTTAAAATACAACTAAATAGGATATTTTTTTAAAACAAGAAAGCCACTGGCTTGTGTCAATTGGGGTCCTTTTGTGCTCAATTCATAGTGACATCAAATGACAGACAGATATACTCTACAATGCAGAACATCATATAAACAGTTTAGAAAGGAAAAATAAGGATATATAATATATATAAAATAAATATATTTGTACAGTAAAAATCTCAAGGAGGGGGCGGGGGTAGGTTACAGGGGCCAGTAAAAGGCCAAATTGCAGCCTCCTGAAGGTACTCTTTTAGGGCAGTTTTGAAGGAGAGAGTAGGGGTTTACTCTCCTTCGCTGCTTTTGGTAGATGGCATTCCACATTTGTGTTGCATAGCAGGAGAACAAATTCAACCCCTTGTTTGTGCCAAATCTGGGTTGGACGTGATCAGTGGAGCTACCTCTGATGTTGTGATTGTGGACTTCATTTAGGTTTTTGAAGTACTTTGACAGGTACATGGGTGTCTTAACGTTGTGGTGTATCTTGTAGACCAGGCCCATTGCAAGTCCTGTACTCCGTCCTCTACCCTGAGCCATCCCACCCTAGCAAAGTGAGCAGGGTTTAGATGAGCTGTAGGTGTGAGGCCAAGGAGAAGCCTTACCAGTTTGTTTTGGGACACGTTAGCAATGCTCTAGTGCAGGGGTTCACAAACTTTTTCATGTCAAGGACCCCCAAATTGACACTTATTACCCCACGGACCCCCATTTGAAAACATATGCCAGGGACCCCAATAAGAGAAGATTTTTAGGGCTCTCTAGCAGTGATTCTCACCATTTTAATTTCAAGGACCCCCCAGTTTAACATGCATTAGGGCTACGGACCCCCATTTAATGGCATTTCTATCTCTGGGACCCCAATATACTGTATGTTGTAAAATCAATGTTAATTTAACTCTGAGAGTGTACAAATGGAACCAAATGGACACGGGTCCATTTGGTTCCATTTGTACACTCTGAGTTACAGTACCATAAGGGTCCATTTGGTTCCTATCCATCATTTAGCTGGGGACCCCCAGGACCCCCTCAAGTACCCCTAGGGGTCCCCGGACCCCACTTTGAGAACCACGGGTGTAGATCATACATGGGCAACTGGCGGCCCGGGGGCCACATGCGGCCCCCACCTTCACTTAATGCGGTCCGCAGGTTAATATCAGAATACTGATATATTATTGATTTCAGCTGTTTACAATTCCAAACATGCAAACATGACCCGCTTTAATTACTTCAGTCTATATTAGTAGCTTAATGACTAGTATCAAAATTCTATTGTCTTTTTTATGTCCAATGTATTTGTATTTAAGTTCATAAAGTTAACATAAGTATAACTAAATGCATTTGAAACAAAAACAAAAAAAACTTTTCAAGATTCCAATTCAAAAACATAAAAAAATAACAATCAGGATTCCAATTCAAAAATAGCAAAAAATAGCCAATCTACAAGCTCAAAACGTGTCGCAATGAAGTACCCAGGATACACAGAGCCATCATATCAGAGAGGCAGTTTGTTTAGATCAGCAGTGGCTGAATGGACTAAACTGCTACTGAAACCAAGTTTTTGTTCATATCTGATCTGTTTCTTTTCAGTGTCATTTATACTATTATTGTAAATGAGTTGAGTATTAAATGTGTGATTATCTTATTATGAAGATGACTGTGTTGTATTTCCCGTAACAAGGGAATTGATCGAGTTGATAAACACGACACACACACACACACACGCACGCGCGCACGCGCACGCGCGCACACACACACACACACACACACACACACACACACACACACACACACACACACACACACACACACACACACACACACACACACACACACACACACACACACACACACACACACACACACAGAATGATCAACTTGATAAACAGCTGCTTCTCTGTTTACCCGTCAAGGCACAGAGATAAGACGGCTCTTCTTTGATCTCTGTCAACCATTATCACAACCATCACACGTGCACGCACGCGCGCACACACACACACACACGCACGCGCACGCGCTCGCGCTCGCGCACACACACGCACACACACACACACACACACACACACACACACACACACACACACACACACACACACACACACACACACACACACACACACACACACAGTGGTGGAACGTAACTAAGTTCATGTATTTTTACTTGAATGGAGTATTTCCAATTTTCAATTATTTTATTTCTACTCAAATATTGTACTTTTACTCCCCTGTGTTTATTTTAAAACTTTAGTTCATAGTTACTTAACATACATTAACCACTTCAGCCCTATATATATGTACGTTGGCTATTTGAAACAATGTGAGTACTTTTTCCACCACTGACACGTGCACACACACAGACGCACACACACACACACACACACACACACACACACACACACACACACACACACACACACACACACACACAGAGTACGTATGAGTGTTCTATTGTACGTGTGTTATTCTTGTACAGTATGTCGGTCATGGATGTTCAAGTGTTCTGAGAGAGTTACTATAAAAACCTCCCCAAGTAACTGCCACAAACAGACTGCTCTGCTCTCTCTCTCTCTCTCTCTCTCTCTCTCTCTCTCTCTCTCTCTCTCTCTCTTTATCTCTCTCTCTGCTCCCTCTTTCTGTCTCTCTCTCTCTCTCTCTCTCTCTCTCTCTCTCTCTCTCTCTCTCTCTCTCTCTATGTAGGTTAAGGTGGAGGGCCCTCAGAGGACCAGCTGAATCAGAGAGGACAATATAGACATGCTAAAACCTTCTGTGGAACACACCAACCAGAGCAGTGCCGTCGCCCCCTATAGTGTTCACATTGAACCTCACATTACTTTATTTTATGCATCATTATTTTACCCTCTGACACTCTGAACATGTGTGGCAGATTAATCTAATTTCAGACCAACTCTGAGTGCATCTCAATCCATGGTCGTCCATCTACAGCTGACATGTAACACAGGTTATAGATATGTGTTTTCATCTACATGTAACGCATGTTATAGACGTTAAGACCCCTCAGGGCCGTGGAACACCACAAAATCAAAGGCCCCCCCAGTGGCGTAATTTCACGAAGCGCGCGCGTGTATGCGCACAAAGTTTTCGGGTCTAATTCGATCTAATTCGGTCTAATTCGGTCTAATTAGGGTCTAATTCGGGTCTAATTCGGTTCTATTTGACCAACATAAATCAACATTTTTTCTTTAAATACCAAAAAATTAAATACACAATTCTCACAGGGCCCTGCAGGCTGCGGGCCGTGGAACACAAGTTCCACTAGGTTCCACGGTTAATGCGGCCCTGGTTATAGATATGTGTTTTCATCTACATGTAACACATGTATGATGCAGTGTTGTGTTCTAGTTTTTTTCGGAAGGTATACGCTACGATACGATGCGCGTGGTCGTGGGTATACGCTCTCGCGTTTTCAATGGATGAAACAGTGTTTGAAGGTATACGGTAGCGACGAAAAAAAATCTCAAGGTATACGCCGTACACAGCATCTGACGGTAGAACACACCACTGGTATGATGTGACACATGTTACAGAGGTGTTTTCTGCAACCATACATTTATTCATCACTTTCAGCTTTGGCATCCCTGTTTTGGACGAACATTTTCAAACACCCCCCCCGCTCTGAAAATAGCTAAATTAGCCGATCTACAAGCTCACACGGTTGTGATGAGCCTCCGTGAGGCCTGTCTAGTCTGTCTCGTCCAAAAGAATGTAACCAAAATCATAACGTGCGTTTTTGTGTCATTATCTTTTCAAAAATGTTCCACACATTTTTCCCGATTTTTAGAAAAGTTCCAGACATAGTTAAAATAGCTGAGCTATTGTACAAGCTCACAGCGTGTCGCGATGCGACCCCCCCCCCCCCCCACTACATATTGTATAAAATTGTTTTGCAGATTACCACATTTTCATTTATTTCATGGATAGCTTCATAGACATATAGCTTTTTGTTTGTTTGTTTGTTTGTTTGTTTGTTTGTTTGTTTAGACATTGTCTTTTCTATCAATATGATGGATTCATGTTCATTCATGTGTATTTTCTGATATTTATCCACTTAAACCCTCAACACTTTTTAAACCTGACATTTGGCTCTGTACTTGGTCTGTTCCTTTCCCCCCCTCTACACCAAATATCTTGGCCGAAAATAGCCGAAACAATCTACAAGCTCCCCCCAGAATACGGATGCTATAGGGTGATCAAGTGGTTAATAAAAATTAAGCAAAGTTCCTATAATACACACAATTTGCTCCCCCCCCCCCTGTATTAACTCTGTCCAGTGAAGGCACAGTCTAATTGCATCAGCTGATCATTGTGGGAGTATGGGAGTTTGTTTTACCCTCTATCACTTACGTTGTGGTGAAAATCACCCCAAGACCCCCCTGTAGAAACAAACAGGGATGGAAACAAATCAAGGAAACAAACCTATATACCTTCTATGATGTCAGTGAGACATCCTGAAGGTAACCAAGGACCCGCCCATATCGGCACCATTATGAAAATCACATAATTACAAATACAATTGTTCATGGGTGAAAATTCACCCCAATGGTTAGTGTTCTAGGGTTGAGGTAGTGCATGTGTGCGTGGGAGCGTGGCTGCACTGACAGTAAGTGCCCAGTGAGTGTGGGTCTAGGACCCAGAGAGAGAGTCGCCGTCCCAGACTCCACCAGCTGAACGCTGCAGACACACAGAGCGTAGGAGTGGAACCATCGACGCTGCAGGCCTTTGCAGAAACCCTGCAAAGGCCATTCTGAAATCACGCCTGGAAAAAAACAACATCTATCAGGAGGAGACCGCAAGGACGAGGTAATATATGCATATTCCCCATCGAAAGGAGGGGTCATTCACTGCCGCCGTTTTTCTCCTTTGTACTTATAGTATTTGTATTTGTTGATAACATGTATTGTTGCGTAACATTGTTTATGCTATGTTGATGAATTGAACATAATAGGACCTCAATGGCGGTGATGGAAAGTAACTAAGTACATTTACTTAAGTACTGTACTTAAGTAAAAATTTGAGGTATTTGTACTTTACTTGAGTATTTCCAGTTTCCAATACTTTTACTTCTACTCCACTACATCTCAGAGACAAATATTTTACTTTTACTCCACTACATTTATTTGACAACTTTAGTTACTAGTTACTTTTCAGATATAAATGATTACATTTTAAAACATACATTAACCACTGTAGCCCTATTTTATACATAGGCTATTTGAAAATAGCTGATCTACAAGCTGACAACGCGTCGCATCGCGACGCGTTGTCAGCTTGTAGATCTGCTATTTTCAAATATTTAGTACTTTTACTTTTGATACTTTCAGTACATTTTGATGCCAATACTTTTGTACTTTTACTCAAGTAAATGTAAACTTTTACTTGTAACAGAGTATTTACATATTGCAGTATTGGTACTTTTACTTAAGTAACGAATTTGAGTACTTTTTCCACCAATGCTCAATGGAAACACGTCCCCAGGACTATTTTTTTTGTGTGTTTGTGTTATCCTTTTAACCTGCATGTTTTACTGTACCTCTGTGTCCTTTACATTTCTGTTCAATCAATCAATCAATCGTTTGGGGGGAAAACTCCTTTTGAGTGTATTTATTTATTTCGTTTTTTGTTCCCCTCCTTCATCATGTAAACACAGAACTAAGATGGTTGGAGCTGAGTGCTGACGGAGCTTTAAGGAGGAACTGCAGGTTCAAATCTTCCTCTGTGATATTATCCCACAACCACTGGTGGAAAGTACTCACGTCTACTAAGTAGGATTTACTCAAGTAGTGCACTTGAGTGCACTTTTGAGGTACTTTTACTTAATACTCTACGAGTTTTTCCTCATTTACATCCCAGAGACGTACATGTAGACATATTGGCCCTCATTTATCAACGCAGAGTATAAACCGGCGTATATTTTTCCATATATTCGGCCGTACACCAACGTCAAAGTCACATTTATCAAAGGATCCTATACAGCCAATCCTAGCGTATATCAGGTCGGAGCTTTGATAAATCTCACGTCTGAAAACGAGCATCATTTAAATAACACGCCCTTAAATATTCACAAAACGCCCGACTTCACGACATGAAGAACCAGAATACGACCCAAAAAAAGCATTAAAAGCCAATAAGAAACAGTTTCCCCCGATCGCCGCACACGCACACGCCTCTCTCTCTCGCTCTCTCTCGCTCTCTCGCTGCTGCGCTGAAAATAGCAGATCTACAAGCTCACAAAGCGTTGCAATGCGACCTGTTGTGAGCTTGTAGATCTGCTATTTTCAAATAGCCAATGCAGCCATGCAGATCTGCAAGCTTAACCGAATGACTGTTAAAGCAGTTTGTTTAAATTAGTTTATAAAATGATATATTTTCACAGCGATTATTTATTAGTGTAGATATACATTTAGGAGTGGATTATGTGTCTAGTTGCCTGTCAGACAGTCAGACAATGCTGCTCCGCAGGTCTAGAATGGAATAAACGGGCGCAGCCAAAGTCAACAACTGGTCTCGACCAGATGTGAGATTTCAGCCTACGGTAGGATGAAGCCCACGTCAGGATATATTGATAAATGCCGAAAGGTGCGGTGATCTCGCACCGTACGATCTCGCACCGTACGCCCATTATTTGGGCTGCACCGCGTTGATAAATGAGGGCCATTGTACTCTTCACTGCACCACCATTTTTCTTTAGAGCTTTAGTTCCAGTTACTTAGATTTATGTTTTACAAAACATGCCCTATGTTATACTTCAGCCATTTGAACGTGTCGCATCACGACACGTTGTATGAGCTTGTAGATCTGCTATTTCCACTATTATTTTTACATGTCGTCTCTGTCGGGTTCGAAACCTCAAACGTCCAAAACTGTTACTTTTCTGGATTCAAATTCAAAAATATCAAAAGTAGCAGATCTACAAGCTCGAAAGGCGGCGTTTCGGGCGGCGTTTCGAGCTTGTAGATCTGCTACTTTTGATGCTTCTGTGTGTCGCTGCATAGTGGGATCAAGTAGGGCGTTAATTTACGAAAAATGACATACAGTTAAAAAATGGAGATAAGAGGTTTCTGCCCGACAACAACAACGACATATTTTAATCCCTTTTATTTTTTGTTTTTTTATCCACAAATCAACCTGATCCCTTCTACGAGCCAGAGGGGGGCGCTGTCGTCATCATGGGTCTCTGCACCAGCAGGACCGCGGTCACCCTGGAACCCGGCGCCTTCATGCCCCCGGGGGGCATGGAGCCCGCTCCACCCAGGGGGGCACTGTACCCCCGTAGCGAGACCCCCAAGGTTATTGTCCTTTTGCATTTTGCATTAGTTTTTAAAAAAAATCTATTTAGTTTTGACTTTTTTGTTTTTCATTTTCAGTCTTGCTTTGATTGGTTTTAGTGTTCATTTATTTTATTTTATATTGACATATGGATTAATGAGGGGGCGAGATTAAACAATGTAAAAAAAAATAGCAAAAATAGCAGATCTACTCCACAACAATCTTGTAGATCTGCTATTTCAGATTTTTGACCGACAGGGCTTAAAAGGTAAGAAAATTGGGCTTGTGGGAAATACTGACAAAGACAATGGGGCCGGATTCACTAAGCAATTTACGCCCATACAGTACTTTGATCGTACCGGCATTTACGACAATTCCTACATTGGCAGTCTGATTCACTAATGTTTTATTGTTGCGATTTTAGCGTAAGCTCAGCTCTGAGGCTGACTTACCAGGGATCAAAGCTTGCCTATATGTCATTAGAATGCTTTATTCTTCATGTAAAATCAATTACAATAGTGCCAAACCTCAAATAAAAATAGTATGTGCCCAACATTTGTCAACACACATATATAAAAAAGAAAACATTATGTCAAAAGATGTATTGCTTGTAGCCTATGCATAATATAGACATGATGCAGATTCCACCGCTTTTTATTTATTTTCTAGGCTATCAGTTGCATTTAGAGCTGAATTATTAGGTCCCTCAGTGTGTTTGCCAGTGTCGGTCGACTCAGACAAAGTTTCACGTAATGATGAAAATAGACTATCATGCCTTAATGTCACTGCGGAGGCACAGACACGCCTCCATTGTCCGCGGTATTCATTTATAATACTGTAGGCTACTGTATATTGATCACATGATCCATTCCCCATTCCGACGTATAGGGATGTAGCCAAAGATGTAAAAAAAATTATGCCAAAGGACAAATGTCCCCTCGGTATAGATCAATAAGATCTGGTCCATAATCGAACGGATAGCAGCGTTCCACATGCCTCCACATAGAATTGCCTAGTTGGGGCCCACCTAAGGCCCAGGTAGAACCCACTTATATCCCACATGGGCATCCCACTGACATTGCCGAGTTGGTTTAGCCCACCTTGAAACCATATGGGACCCACGTGTGCGTGCTGGCTGGGTACGGACAAATAGGCTGCTACATTAATTTGGGGGTCCATGACATGAAAATATTTGAGAACCACTGGTTATAATATAATATATAATATATATATATATATAATATATAATATATAATATATATAATATAAATAATTAAAAAAATTGTGAAGCAGCTCAAATAAGCAACATATTACAGTTTAGAAACAAGCCCAAAAAGAGAAAAAAAAGCCCAAAGTCGCTTATAATAGGCGAACATGGCAACGCTGTTCAGTACGGTGAAGTTGAAGTTGGAAATTTAATTTCCTGTTGCCTTTTATGGTGTGAAAAGGGGCGTGGAACAATGCAAATGAACTGCATAGCGTCGCATAATATGTGCATCGCATCGCATAGCATAATATGCGATATATGAGGCGCATATTTTTGCATATTTCACAACTTTTCGCATATTTCATAACTTTCCGCATATTGCGCAACTTCACCGCATAAAATCACATAAAAACCCCACATATTTCTTTGCAAAATCTAGGATTTTAGCCCGCATAATCAAGGATTTTAGCCCGCATAATCAAGGATTTTAGCCCGCATAATCAAGGATTTTAGCCCGCATAATCAAGGATTTTAGCTCGCATAAACAAGGATTTTTGCCCGCGTTTTTCTGGAGGGTCTACATTTAGTCTCACATTTGGTCTCCCCCCCCCCGTCCCAGGAGGAGTTCATCCTCATGGTTCAGCCCGTGAAGACCAAGGAAGGAGGAGGAGGAGGAGGAGTGACGAGGAGCGGGGGAGTCAACCACACTGCCAAGGGTTACCTGGAGGTGGGGGGGAAGGGGAGAGGAGAGATGGAGGGGCAGACCGCGCGGGAGGAAGAGCAGGAGCAGCAGCAGCAGGAGGAGGAAGAGGAGGACGAAGAGGAGGGAGACGGAGTGGACGAGCTGATCAAGTTCTGTGTGATCGAGGGGAGTCTGAGGAGCGAATGTCTGGAGTAGAGAGGGGAGGGGAGAGAATTTCATAATGGTTGTATATTTTATTCTAATATTGTTATTAATAAAAATGACAAAACACATAAGAGTCATGACTATTTCTACCATAACAGTTTTATAGCATATTACTTTAGTTATTTCGGTGTCTTTGCACATTCAATCTGGGAACCCATTCGGGAGAAAAAAGAAAAGAAAATGTTCTTGTGGTATCTTAAAACCACAGTTTACAGGTTTTAATGCACTATACTGATTGCCAACAACGCCATATTGTAAAGTTAGTTTGATGTTCCAGAGATGTGAATGAATGGTGAAGAATGGATGAGACATCACTCCAATAGTGAGGTTACTTCTTCCAGTTTATTTCATCATAGTACAGACAGAGTACAACAGCTTTCTGTGGAGACCCTAAGGTCCACACAGGCGGCCCTCCGGCCTGAGACACACTAAGTTAGTTACATTTCAGTCAGTCCTTTATAGCAGTGGTCACCTTTGAGATCTAAGAGTAGGTACGTGTTGGGTGTGTCAGCCCTGTATGGTGAACCCCCACCTCCCCTGGCTCTTCCACATTTGCAACTGTAAAGAGCCAGGAAAGGAAGAGGTGTCAGCCTTGATGACAAATGCCTAGACGCACTGTCTCCATGCTAAGTGTACCCCACACCCAGGCTGGAGCCAACAAATGGTAATACACTCCTCTGTCTCTACTGGCCAAAGTGACTTGTAAAGTTAAGTAATATTAACAAATGACTTAAAATGTGTACATTAAGTTAGTAAATATACAACATTCTTCAAAGATTAAAGGAGTTGTAAAAAAAAAAATCACACCCTGTGTGAAGGTAGTGGCGCCTTTGATACATTTTGTCATCGATATGTGTTTATAGCAATGTGTCACGTGAAGCTTGACCAATCACTTTGTTGACGGGTCTGACCAATCAGAGCGTTGACGGGTCTGACCAATCAGAACGTTGACGGGTCTGACCAATCAGAGCGTTGACGGGTGACACGGGTCTGACCAATCAGAGCGTTGACGGGTCTGACCAATCAGAGCGTTGACGGTGAACATGGACAAAGTCAGGTATAGAGCAGGATCTAGGTATAGAGCGGTATAGACCTAAAGGTATAGAGCAGCTAGCGCCACTAAAAACATATTTTCTATCAATTACACACCCCATGAAGCATTGAATTCATGGAGATGTTTTAGTTTTTGTCGCATTCCAGAGACAATCATTTGATGACCAGCAGGCTCTCTGGTATAGGAGACTTGCTGAGTCTCCATTGAATCTCCTACCGGAGGCTCTGCTGGTCATCAAATAAGATAATCGATGTCTAATAAAAAAATCTGCTAAAAAAACGTTCTCTTTTAGACCAGTTATTATGGAGGTCTAATAGCGGACTATGGCCCACTGGGCAGGCACATGAATGAACCCAGGAACCATAATAGTCTGTCACGATTGGAATTCTGGTTCTTCAATTCAGTTCAAGCAGAGTCAAGCCACTGTGTGGGGTAACCTCTCTCAACAAAAATATGGAGTTCTACAAAAGTGAAATTCCATTAGATACCTAGAAATCATGGGGAAGTCCTTATCTGCTTATGCTTAAGCTTATCTGGTTATCATTTCTGTGTCTTTATCATGAGAGACGTGTTGCCTGGCATCAGGATATGTCATAGAATCTGTTCACTGTGTGAGTCAGGTTATCTAAAGGTCATGAAAGCCTTAGTCAAGCCGTTTCACCTTTTAACCACTTAACCACATGAACTGTAGTATCCTTATACCGTAGTATCCATGATATCTGATATTTAGTGTAGCCTAGGCCCTAGGATACGTCGCTGTTTTCAGGCCCAAGGACCCCTTAGCTGAGAGAGAGATGAACCAGGGACTATGTATAGCGGTGGTTCTCAACCAGTGGTCCGGCGACCACCAGTGGCCCTGGGGGGGGGGTACCAGGGGAGTTGACATACAGTAGCGTCTCAATCATGTTAACCACTTAGCTTTGGCTATTCAAGAATAGCAGATCTACAAGCTCATAGTGCGGCATCGAGTGCCGCACTATGAGCTTGTAGATCTGCTATTTTGGAAAAAAAATTGAAAATGTGTGCAAATCTTTAAATATATATATATATTTTTTAAAGCGAACATTTTTAACTCAAATCTTTGCTTCTGGGGGTCCCTCGCACAAAACATTTTCAGATGGGGTCCGCGGCCAAATGTATATCAATTTAGGGGTCCTTGGCATGAACATTTTTGTATGTGGCATACAGTAGGGACTACATATTGTGTACAATTATGTTGCAGATTAAACTTTTTCATTGATTTCATAGATAGCTTCATAGACTTGTTTGACAGAACTATCATCAGTGTTGCGTAAATCAATGTTTGTTTGTTTGTTTGTTTACACATTATTTTTTCTATACTAATATATTGGATTCATGTTAATGCGTATATATATTTTCAGACATTTAACCACTTAAACCCTCAATACTCAGTAAACTTGACCTTTGGGGGCCATGTCCCCTGGACTTTTTTTGTGTTATCCTTTTAGTCAAGAAAAATGTCTTACTGCGCCTCATGCTTTACATCTCTGTCTAATAAAGCATTCAATCAATTAATCACAAAGGTTTACTGTGGGTTTGCATGTTTCGCTGAGTAAAAGTATTGGGAAAAGTTCTGGTCATATATGACACAGAATCAAACTGTGAGACAGAGTGGAGGGATTCCCCAGTGAGTGGAAAGCTGGTTAAAAGCTGCAAGGCTTTCACATGCCATCCACATTCAAGCCTTCAGGATACAAGCCATATATATATACCTGCACTCACACTACATACAACCAGCTTGTAACCATATAGATATACTATAGTACAGACCTGCATTCACTATTATTCTTATTCTTATTATTCGTATTATTATATTATATATTATATATATTACACTCTCTACAGAATTCTTCTACGATACATACATTTGAACCCTGGGCCCACAGACGGCGTTATCCAGCAGACGTTCACATTACCACTGCTGCTGATTCCATATTAACCAACGCCACAGTTTGACAGAGAATTCCAGCTTAGCTTATCTCTGCTACTCTAAGCTTATCAGTGAACCATGGTGGTCTCTGGCGGTCTCCTCCAGTGCCTGGGTGCACCGGCGCCACGCTGCCTCATGCTGGCGCTGCTGCTGGCCTCGCTGGGCAGCTGGAGCCTGGCCGAGGCGGCACCAACCTGCAGGGACGATGAGCTGAGCGATGACCTGGAACGCATGGGGGAAAGCCTCAACAAGGTAAATGTATAAATATGTCTCTGCATTTCAACAGACTTTGTTTTCACGTTGTGAGCTTGTAGACGTAGAGCTGCTGTTTTCAGTGAGAGAGATTTGGTGTAGAGGGAAGAAAATAGATAGGGGACCAAGTACATGAGCCAAAGGTCAAGGTTGATCAAGTATTGAGGATTTAAGTGGTTAAATAACCTGAAAATAGGCATTAACATGAATCCATCACATTGATAGAAAAACACAGTCTATGAAGCTACCTACTGTATGAAATTTGAAAAAGTTTGCAACACAATTTTATACGATATGTAGACTGTAGTGGGGGGTCCCTGCTTCATCTCTCTGTCAGCTAAGGGGTCCTTGGCCTGAAAAACGTTGAAGACCCCTGTTCTGAACTCTGGTTGACAGGCAATCATCATTTAACAGCAGGGGACAGCGACATACACTAGGATTATGTAGTATATTGATACGCCCATATATGAACGTCCATTTCACAGGATGTTTCCCAGATGTCACCTGACCTTAGCTGACCTCTAGGGTCTTGGGCGCTGCCCGCCCACATACACACTACATGGTTGGGACTTTCTCTCTGTCTGAAAATGTGTGTGTGTGTGTGTGTGTGTGTGTGTGTGTGTGTGTGTGTGTGTGTGTGTGTGTGTGTGTGTGTGTGTGTGTGTGTGTGTGTGTGTGTGTGTGTGTGTGTGTGTGTGTGTGTGTGTGTGTGTGTCTGTCTGTCTGTCTGTCTGTCTGTCTGTCTGTCTGTCTGTCTGTCTGTCTGTCTGTCTGTCTGTCTGTCTGTCTGTCTGTCTGTCCATGTGGGTGTGTGTCCGTGTGTGTGTGTGTGTGTGTGTGTGTGTGTGTGTGTGTGTGTGTGTGTGTGTGTGTGTGTGTGTGTGTGTGTGTGTGTGTGTGTGTGTGTGTGTGTGTGTGTGTGTGTGTGTGTGTGTGTGTGTGTGTTTGTGTGTGTGTACATGCTCTCTGTGCATGAGTTGTGTGATTGTGTGTGTATGTGTTCCAAACATGTAGTGTGTATGTGGGCGGGCGTGGGATGGGTGTATCAATATACTACAGAATTACAACCCTGCCATTTCATCATCGTATGGGCAAGGGGCCACTTGGCCTTTGGTGTTGCCAATTCTTTGAGGGGCATGAAGACCATGTGCCAGAGGCCATCAGAGGAAACTTGTGTTTTTATACAAAGTACAACTATCAGTGAAATAAATGAAAAATATAAGGGATATTTCACTTTCAAAAATGTTTGTGTCATTTTATCATCTACTCAGGCTTTTGTGAACACCCAGTTTTTAAGTTGCTCGATTCAGTATTTAGATATTTGGTATTTATTCAGACACGCCCCCTTCCATACAAACCCATTGTAACTTCAAACTCTATTTCAACCATGATAGATTCATCAAGAACACCCACCCTTGGTTCTGATGACTATTTTCTTTTTATTGTATTAAAATCTTTCATTTTCCAATTATTATTTTTTTAATAAATGAAAAAAGTAATTGAAAAAACACGGCCCCCTCACGTATTAGGAGGGCAGTATGAGTCATCACAACCAAGAACGTGTGTTCTTGATGAATCTATCATGATTAAAATGGAGTTTGAAGTTACAATGGGTTTGTACAGGAAGGGGGTGTGTCTGATACAATAAATATGAATCAAGCAACTTAAAAACTGTCTGGGTATCAAAGCCTGGGTAGACAATTACATGACCCACTTTTTTAATGTGTAATTTCACAAAATAATGTATTAATTTACAAAAGGCTAGCTGTATGAGTATTTACAAATTATCCACATTTGAACAAACTCAAACGTTCATACTGAACATACACAACCCTGCTAGACCAAGCGCTGGACTCATTTGAGGATGGGGATGTCAGGGAGATTAAAGGAGTAGTTCACAAAAGAAAGTTGCTCACAAAATCATTGTCATTGCTTTCCTACTTATGTTTCTTTCTTTTCTTTTCTTTGTTTACAGTCGTGTCCTGAAGACACCTGCAACTCAGCGTCCACCAGTGTAAGTCCACTTTGTCTCTGTCCAAAAAACATTCCTTTATTATTTATTATTATTATTATTTATTTTACTTTTAATTAATCAACTTTGATTACATTTTCTATGGATTACTATCCCCATGGAGACTTGAATTCATGGATATTTGTTTGTTTTTGTCCTAAGCCAATACTTTGATAACCAGCGGACCGGTAGGCAGCGGTTCCGGTAGGAGACACAAAGGAGGCTCTTTGTGTCTCCTCCATGAGTTCAAGTGTCCATGGGGTGACTAGTCCATAGAAAAAAGCCATTTTGGGGGTGAACTATCCCTTTAAGTGTTATTTTATATTTCGTCACTCAAACAGTGAAAATAGCTCTTTTGTGTAATTTTCTTCCTTTTAGGAAAAATGCCGCTGTCTCACCTTCAGCAAGTCCTATGAGGTGAGTCACAGAGAGATACCGCCAGTTCAGTATCCTTAAATATATTACAATTTACATAATATGTGTAACTTTCATAAACCTGACATAATCATAATAATAATACTATGTGCTTGCTTTTCATAGGGAACATGCTCAGCAGATTATTTTATAGAAGGCCTGGAGAAGTTGGAGAAGTTCGAGGAAACTCTGGCGCCAATTCTGGCGGACAGAATAGACGCCCTGAACGGAGTAAGTGGCTGGATTTTTATGATTTAAAGGCAAGAATCAGTGGTGTAAAGTGATGTCTAATAATGTCCTCATCATGAGGTTAATAATGTCCTCATCATGTCATGTCTGTCCCGGCAGAAGAGCTGTTTCCCCCATCAGGACCTAGTGCGGTGCTGTCAGGACCCTGTCTCTCCACGACAATTCCTGAAGACCCTCACCAACCTCTGTGAACGGCTCCGCTCTGGGAACCAGAGGAGAAAATAACTTACTTAATGTCCCCATGTCCCTCCTGTGACTGTTGGGGTCCCAATGGGGGCCCGGATGGATCCCAGGGTTGGGAAGACCCCCCTCCCGGGACCTAAACTATAGTGAAAATAGCAGATCTACAAGCTCACAACACGTTGCATTTGAATTGTTTTATTTATGGAAATGATTTGATTATTTTGTTTTATTTATGAAATACTTTAGTTGTTATTTATGAAATACTTTAGTTGTTATTTATGAAATACTTTAGTTGTAATTGTATTACATCTACATTTTAAATGTAGGAAATTAAAAAAGTGTATATTTACCATAAAAATTGGTCCACGACCACAATCCTTCACAATTATTATAAAGAGGTTGGCCTGTTTCTTGGCTACTTCTAAAACATTTACATTTGTGAACTGATATCTGTCTCCATTCTGTATTTATGTTTTTGTTATTGCCCATCACTTTAATATATATTAAACATATGAATATGACTATGTTTGTATCGTTGGATAAACACTTACTAAACATCTAATTCATTGTTGCTTTGCTCGCTCAGAGCAGGACCTTAACGTGGTTGACCACGAGGTGTCGCCATAACACAGAGGAAGGGACGCTTCTCTGTCGTTGCACGCACGGAAGCTCCAGAGAGAGAGAGAGAGAGAGAGAGGAAAGAGAGAGAGAGAGAGAGAGAGAGAGAGAGAGAGAGAGAGAGAGAGAGAGAGAGAGAGAGAGAGAGAGAGAGAGAGAGAGATAGACAGACAGACAGACAGACAGACAGACAGACAGACAGACAGACAGACAGACAGAGAGAGAGAGAGAGAGAGAGAGAGAGAGAGAGAGAGAGAGACACAGACAGAGAGAGAGAGAGACCGAGAGAGAGAGAGAGAGAGAGAGAGAGAGAGAGAGAGAGAGAGAGAGAGCATGTGTGTGTGTGTGTGTGTGTGTGTGTGTGTGTGTGTGTGTGTGTGTGTGTGTGTGTGTGTGTGTGTGTGTGTGTGTGTGTGTGTGTGTGTGTGTGTGTGTGTGTGTCGGTGTGTCGGTGTGTCAGCTCAGAGTGCTTGAGGAAGTCCTGTAGTGTAGCCTCTCTACACTGCAGTGACAAACGGATCCACACCTTCCATAACAGACAGATGTGTGAGAATAAGTAGGCTCATAAGTCATAATATCTACATATGTGATGATGCAACCTCCACCCAGAAAGGTAAGGTTGGTCTGTTAGACTGATCACAACTCAATATGTTGTTCGTAATGATGATGTTTAAAGGAGAGGATGATGAGGACAGTTAGTTGTCTATTTGTGTTGTGTAAGTTGTCTGGTCCTGTCTATAAACAACAGACCTTTACTCACAGACCAGTACTCACATGCTTTACTTAAGTAGAAGTATCAATACTGCAATGTAGAAATACAAGTATACAAGTAAAAGACTGGAATTCAACATTTACTTGAGAAAAAGTACAAAGTATTGCGTACTTAAAGTAGAAAGTATTCATTATGCATTATGCATGTCCCTATTTCACAAGTTTTCAAATGTATTGAATGTATAAACATAATTTGAAAATAGCAGATCTACAAGCTCACAATGCGTCGCATCGCGACTCATTGTGAACTTGTAGATCTGCTATTGTCAAATGGCCGAAATGTATATAAGGCAACTCCAGGCAACACATGATTGTGTTGCCTGGAAACACATCATAGATTATAGTAAGTAAGTCAGTAAGTAAATTTTATTTATATAGCACTTCTCACAGAGATGGCTCACAAAGTGCTTCACATACATAGAGAATAAAAACAAAACAAAATTATAGGTTAAATCATCATTTATTAATACAGACATAAAGGTGGAAAATTGGTTTATATGAGTATTTGGCAGTGGTGTAAAGTAACTAAAAGTACAATTTTGAGGCATTTTTACTTTACTAGGATATTTCCAAATTTCTGTACTTTTACTTCTACTCCACTACATCACAGAGGCAAATATTGTACTTTTACTCCACTACAATTATTTGACAACTTTAGTTACTAGTTACTTTGTATAGGTTTTGATTATTATTACAAAACATACATTAACCACTTCAGCCCTGTGTACATTTTATACATTTGAAAACGTAGTCACGTTCTGCATAATGAGTACTTTTACTTTTGTACAGTATTGTAAGTATATTTTGATACCAATACTTTTGTACTTTTACTCAAGTACATTTTGAATTCCTGACTTTTACTTGTAAACAGAGTGTTTCTACATAGCAGTATATTGATACCTTTACTCAAGTAAAACATTTTAGTACTTTTCCCACCACTGGTATTTGGTTGCCTGGCTGGCCACGTGACAGAGACTGCAGATGGATGTGGCAACAAGCTCAGACAAGCCTCAGACCTCAAACCTCATTCATTTGAAACATATTTAAACAGCTTTGCCTCCTCTCTCTCTCTCTGTGTGTGTGTGTGTGTGTGTGTGTGTGTGTGTGTGTGTGTGTGTGTGTGTGTGTGTGTGTGTGTGTGTGTGTGTGTGTGTGTGTGTGTGTGTGTGTGTGTGTGTGTGTGTGTGTGTGTGTGTGTGTGTGTGTGTGTGGGTGGGTGGGGGTGCGCGCGCGCGCGTGCGTGTGTGTGTGTGTGCAGGTGAAGGAGAGCCAGCAGGTGAAGCAGGTGTTCTCAGAGCAGATCAGTAGACTGCAGAACAAACAGCTGCAAGACACTGAACTACTGGAGGAGATCAGGTACACACACACCAACCCGATCGCCAGAGGAAACGTTCTCATTGAACGTTTTTCAACGTTTCTCAAAATCCGTGCATAGACTACTGGAAAACCACAAATTCCGTGCATAGCCGCCTCGCATCTCCCCCATTGTGACTAAACCATTTCGGAGCCGCGCAGTCTCAAGGGAATTGTCGCCGTGTGAAGGACCACCGAGCGAGCTAAAGCGAGCGAGTTGCCGTCCTGAACATTGCGACATTCCCTTGAGCCTACTCAGCGGCGTTTGAGTTACGTACCGATAGGCACAGAATTGTAAATTTTGTTGTGGGGACTGCTCTACTTCCTGTTTTTTCCGGGTTGCGACTGGTTACGCCCACCGTGGGACTCCCCGTACATATGCACGGAATTTGGGGGTTTCTAGGCGACTATGCACGGAATGACGTGCACAAATCCGTGCAATGTATACTAATTCTCTGGCGATCAGGCTGCACACACACACACACACACACACACACACACACTCATGCATGCCGGCGCATTAGTGTTGATTTTGTTGACTAAAACTATGACGAAAAATGTTGCTCTACTACCTTTTCTCATTGAGGAAAACTAAATAAAAACTAAGCTATGATGACTAATACTAGTCACACTGATATAAGAACCAGTATGCGCGCGCAGGCCGGCACCAAATTAACCCCATTCTGTCAGGTCTCGCGCCTCTAGGACGCGCCTCACTAGCCAACACACAAGAGGAGGTTGAATGAACTGAAACCAGCTGCACCCCGAAACAATATGTTGGGAATTGATTGCATGAAACAATCACCTGTGCGTCCAGTCTCAATGTTGGTAAACAAATAATTGGTCTATATATATTGACAATTTCATCAAACAAATAAAAACTAGACTAAAATGTTAGTGTGTGACTAGTGGAGAAGAGATCCAGTAGAACTAAAAGACAAGTCATTTTATGTTTGGTTGCGCTCTC
>NC_139955.1:46002707-46040207 GCF_963454915.1 Gymnoscopelus microlampas
GGCAGGCCTCCAGAAGTCTTCGTGACGCCAAAGAACTCCGAGCCAAGAAAGTAAGATGTGCAGATTGGGCTGTTGACAGTGGTGTAAAAAGTACTCATGCTTTTTTACTTACAGTAAGTAAAAGTATCAGTACTGTAATGTAGAGATACTTTGTTACAAGTAAAAGTCCGGAATTCAAAATTTACTTGAGTAAAAGTACAAAAGTATTGGTATAAAAATATACCTTAAGTACTAAAAGTAAAAGTACTCAATATGCAGAAAATCCCATTTCACAAGTTTTCAAATCTTTTGAAAATAGCCTCTACAAGCTTATAATAGCCTTAAATAGCCGAGCTTGTAGATCGGCTATTTTCAAGTGGCCGAAATGTATATAGGGCTGAAGTGGTTACTCTATGTTTTGTAATGATAGTGTCAGATCAGCTAACACAGGGAAGCTGTCAGAACCTTCACTAAAACATCCGGGACAACGCTCCACACGTCCCAGACTTTTCTCCCTTCTTGCTCCCCATAGCAATTAGAACTGCAGACTCACTCCCAATCTTCAGACTCCATCTCAGCCCGTAGCACTTGCCCTAGCCTTGACGACCATGCAGGATTATGCAAAGACTAAAATGTAACTTATATAGCATGTTTTATAAACAGATGCCAGGTCATTGTTGACCTGGCATCCTATAGTGCAGTGGTTCTCAAACTTTTTCATGTCAAATTGACACTTATTAGCCTGCAGACCCCCATTTGAAAAGATATGCCAGGGACCCCCATAAGAGAAGATTTTTACGGCTCTCTAGCAGTGATTCTCAACCATTTTAATTGCAAGGACCCCCATTTTGACATGCATTAGGCTACGGACCTCCATTTAATGGCATTTCTATCCCTGGGACGGGATTGTAAAATCAATGTTAATTTAACTCTGAGAGTGTACAAATGGAACCAAATGGACCCGTTAGGGTCCATTTGGTTCCATTTGTACACTCTCAGAGTTACAGACCCATTTAAGGGTCCATTTGGTTCCTATCCACCATTTAGCTGGGGACCCCCTGGAACCCCCTCAAGTACCCCTGGGGGTCCCCGGACCCCACTTTGAGAACCAATGCTATAGTGTGTATAGTTTCAATGTAGGCTGATGATAGGTTCTTGGTTTATGCATGTATTAGTTATTATTAGATTATTGGTTTACTTATGTATTACTTTATTATTAGATTACTGTTTTTATGCATTTGATGCATGATGTATTATGATGTATTATGATGATGTATCATCTTGTGTCCTTGCTTACTGTAAGTCGCTCTGGATTAAGAGCGTCTGCTAAATGCCTAAAGTGTAAAGTGTTTGTGCCAGGGCTTGGAGCAGCTGCAGATGGTGCAGGGGGAGGTGGTGGAGGTGCTACGGGAGCTGCACAGGGTCAAGAAGAGCTACCACCAGCTGAGTCACATCGCTGCCACGGCCAGAGAGAAGGCTGCCGACGCACAAGCCAGGTGTGTCTATGTGAGTGTGTTAGAGTGTGTTACAGTGTGTTACTGTGTGTGTTACATAAATAGTTCAAACTAGACCATACCCGGTCGACGCATCCGTGGGGGGATATGCGCACATGATCTGGCAACCCGGGAGGCGACATTGTTTGACACATAAACGCTAATAAGAAGCTGAGATTTGATGAAATTGAAAAACGGGCTTCACAGTTGCGTTCAGATGGTAATGGTCAATGGCTGTGTGCAAAATCAGAGCAATTGCTCCAGCCACTGAGGAGAACCGGGTTGTGACACCACTACACTCACCACTACAGACAGAGGTTACTAGAATTATAGTAGGATATGGAGATGTGCCCGACAGCAACGATGTACATAGATCCAGGTGTGGGTCCTTAAAGCTGGGTTTCTCAAAGTGGGTGCCGTGGCACACTAGGGTGACGTGACGCAAGTCTAGGGGAGCCGCAGAATACTTTGATAATATTTGGAATCTCATTTCAGTTTAACCACTTAAACCCTCTATTCTTAGTAAGACGGACCACCGAGCCTCCTTGCCAAGAATAGCAGATCTACAAGCTCTCTACAAGCTTGTAGATCTGCCATTTTTGGTGAACGTTCCCCACAGAATAGGGATGCCGTGGTTAAATGTCAAGTACGAAGTTCTTTTCGATCCGTCGTAATGGAAACCGCTATTCTCTCAAGTTTTCACATGCTGTATCTTAGGGGGAGGAAGATTTATATATTTACGTACCATAATATGACAAATGTAAGGTTCTATAAAGTAACAATGTAATTCAGGGGTGCCTTGGATGAAAAAGTTATTTACAGTCGTGACCCGAGACAACATTTTGAGAATCAATGCCTTAAAGGCCTGACAAGTTAATACTCGAATTTGTGCAAACAAGAGGCGATAACAGTATGACCACAGAATCAGCTTTGTTGTCATGTGGGTGAAATTTGTTTACGTGCAATGGTACCTGAGATAAGATATAAAGGTGTGTGAGCATAGCAGCAGATTTATACTGTGCATGATATACTTATGGACGTTGGTTAAGGTGCTAAAAAAGAACACAATAAAAGAGACAAAAGTCAGTGCGTCGTACATGAGATTAAGGTGCAAAATGTCAGAGCGTGTCGACCGCATAATCCACATAAGGTAGACCGACACTGGTATAATCCACAAGTGGGTCCACAAGGAAAAAAAATGTTTTTTCTTCACTTGTCCCTGGTATAAAGCCACAGGTAGGTTCAAGGAAGAGTAAAGGTCTGAGACCAGCCTGACACCAGGCCTGTCTGAAGGCAGCCGGGTGAAAACTGTTCATGAACCTGGTGCTGCTGCTCTTGATACTGCGCTAGGCTCCCTTTGCCCGGCCGTGGTCGTTGTTGAACCGTTTTTGACTTGTCCTTGGGTGGTGCTTGTCCTTGATGATGCGCTGGGCTTTGACTACACTCTGCTTTTTGTACAGTTCCTGGAGCGCGGCGAGCTCGCCTCCCATTATGCGCTCTGCCGATCGTACTACGTATAGCCTATCTTTTCTTGGGCCGTACAGTTCCCATACCAGGACGTAACACAGCCTGATAGAACGCCTTCAACCAAGCTGTTGTAGTACAGCCTGAGGATGCGGTGTCCTACTCCAAACTTCTTCAGGCGGCGTAGCCAGTACAGTCGCTGCTGAGCCTGTTTCCTCACGTGTGTGGTGTGTGTCTCCCTGTGATGGCCACACCAGCAGCCACACAAAGTTAGTAAAACATGGTGGACACTTGTCTTTTTTGGTTTATTAATTTATCTATTTTCAGCAAGCTACATTCTGCAAACATAAAGGACTACACGCAACCAGTTAAATTACACACTATTCATTGCAAGCCACTATATATGTTCCCCTCATGTCTCATTTTGGTTTGGTCAGTCTTGATGTAAGTTCAGTTCTGTTTTGTCTTCATTTATTTTGGGCCTAGAATTATTTGTCATGTTTTTATGGGTAAAATAAAGAAACTACTCACGTGTCCTGGTGTCTCTCTTGGGCACATGATCTCTCCGCGGCCTCCTGAAGTACACAATCAACTTTTACTTCTACTATAATGGAGTAGAAGTAAAAGTATTGAAAATTGGAAATACTCCAGTAAAGTAAAAAATACCTCAAAATTGTACTTAAGTATAGTACTTGAATAAATGTACCTAATGTACATTTATGTTTATATTTTAGATGTTGTGTTTTATATTGTGGACACGTTGGTATGGATTAATGAGGATGAATGAGTGGTAGAATATGAACCGTGTTTTCACTTTGTTACCCAGAGCCAAGAAGACTGACCATGGAATCTTCCACTTCAGAACGGGCCTGCACAAGATGAGCACCAAGGTACTGGATTATACTCAGTGATGTAAAGCCCTGGTCCTCAAAGAAGGACCCCCAGGGTTACCTGGGGGTCCCCAGCAAAATGTGTTAATATAGCATCACGATCATTTTAACCGCTTTAACCTTTTATACTTTGGCTGTTCAAACATTAGCAGATTCGCTCATTTTTTAAAGTGAAAATTTGTAACTCAAATCTTTGCTTCTGGGGGGTCCCTGGAACTAAATATTTTGACATGGGGGTCCGTGGCCAAATACATATCATTTTGGAGGCCCTTGACATGAAAAAGTTTGAGAACCACTGATGTAAAGGACATACAATCAAGTACTGTACTTAAGTACAATTTTCAACTTCAGTATATCCATGTTTTGATACTTTATACAGTACTTCTAATCCACTACATCTCTCAGGTAAATGTTTTACTTCTTACTCGACACATTGTTTTGACAGCTTTAGTTGCTGCATAATTAGATTATTCATACAATAACCACTTGAGCCTTATTTTATAGTTTGTACTGTACTGTATGTGTGTAGCTCAGGTCTGTGTTACTAAGTGATGGCGTGTGTGTGTGCGTGTGTGTGCGTGTGCGTGTGTGTGCGTTTGTGCGTGTGCGCGTGTGTGCGTGTGTGTGTGTGTGTGTGTGTGTAGCTCGGTGCCAGGCTGAAGGAGTGTGACGATCGTTTGACTGAAGTCCGCAATGAGTATCTGCTGACGTTGTCGGCCATTAACGCTCACCATCACCACTACTACACTACTGACCTGAAGCACGTGATGGAGGTATAGCACACACACACACACACACACACACACACACACACACACACACACACACACACACACACACACACACACACACACACACACACACACACACACACACACACACACAAAGAACATATATGCATGGATTAAAATTCTCAGTCGCCAAGACTGATTTCAGTCATTTGGATTCCATGGAAGCCAGCATATCTTCTATGGAAGCATGTTGCGCAGCAAAAATAGCCGATCTACAAGCTCTCAATGCGTCTGCGACGCATTGAGAGCTTGTAGAATGGCTATTTTTCGGTTATTTTAAGATTAGAGCTAGGGCTGGGACTTTATCGCGTTAATTTCGATCAATTAATTACAAAAAAATTATCGCGTTAAAAAAATTAACGCATTTTAATCGCGCCTATTTTTTCACCGCGGAACGTTTCTCACTGGACGAGTTTCACACGGACCTATTATCTCTGTCTGAGAAGTGAGAACGACGTGGTTCTCACAACAACAGAGCAGCCACTGAATGAAGACGTGCCGCATAGCCTGCTTGATAATGTTGGCTGGGCAAATCAGAATCTGTAATGGATGCTGCCCCCCACGCGCGCGTTTGTCCCGTTTTGGGGGGGGGGGGGCGGTGCGCTGGGGGGAAGGGGGGGGCACGATGCGGTGCGGGTCACATGCGCGCGATTTTTTAAAATAATTAATTAAACGACTATAAAACAACTAACAACAACACACTCTACCAGCCTCCAATGGTGGAAAATAGCAGATCTACAAGCTCACAATGCCTTGTGCTTGTAGATCTGCTATTTTCACATGGTTACTGTATGTTTTATAATATTAATCGAAATCTACAAAGTAACTTGTAACTAAAGTTTTAAAATAAGTTTAAAAGTAAAATATTTGCCTCTGAGATATAGTGGAGTTACTGGGGTAGAAGTAAAAGTATTAAAAAATTGGAAATAGTCGTATTCGAGAGTCAAGTGCAAATACCTCAAAATTGTACTTAAGTACAGTTCTTGAGTACATGTACTTAAAGACGTTTACCAAAATCCATTTGAAAACATTTTTTTTCATTGATCTCAGGTCAAATATTGATGCGATTAAAATGCGATTAATTTAGATTAATTAATTACAAAGCCTCTAATTAATTAGATTAATTTTTTTAATCGAGTCCCAGCCCTAATTAGAGCATTTGAAGTGGTCAAACTAGCAATATGTTCAGAAGTATCTTCCATAATATCTTATTCGTCTCGGATGTTTCATATAAAAGCAAAGAATCTGTGTCTTCTTCACATGGTTGGCAGTATGTAGAACAGCAGGAACAATATTACTAAAGCGTCCTAATATTACATATTGTATTCATTGTTTAGGAATCGGCGCTAGTGTGTGTGTGTGTGTGTGTGTGTGTGGGGGGGGGATCCTTTCACAAGGATTCACAAATCGCACGTTTAGGACATTTTCAGTCGTGAGATTTAATTTAGCTTTAATCCATGTATATGTCATGGCAGTCTTCTTGACATTACAATATTTTGAAGATGAAGATATAGCAATGCTAGTTGCTGCTGCTGGTTGCTCAATATCATAAACAAGTCACAAACCTGACAGAATTGATGAATGATTTGTTTAATTTTGGAACACAGTTCTTATACAGTATGACACAATCTAAGATTTTCCCTCATTCAATAGAAAAGATACTTCCGTGACCCAGGGGTAGCGGGAGTGACGTCAGGACTTAGGTTCCTCTATTAGAGAGACTGAATTCTGTCTCTCTCTCTCTCTCTGTCTCTCTCTCTCTCTCTCTCTCTGTCTGTCTGTCTGTCTCTCCGTCTGTCTGTCTGTCTGTCTGTCTGTCTGTCTGTCTGTCTGTCTGTCTGTCTGTCTGTCTGTCTGTCTGTCTGTCTGTCTGTCTGTCTGTCTGTCTCTCTCTCTCTCTCTCTCTCTCTCTCTCTCTCTCTCTCTCTCTCTCTCTCTCTCTCTCTCTCTCCCTCCAGGTGATGGATGGTGATGTGTATGAGCAGCTCAGAGCACATTTCACTCTGCTGTGTGAGACAGAGGTAGACGTCTGTCTGTCCACACACCTACAGTACAACCACATAGGAGACACTGCTGCTAAGGTGTGTCTGTCTGTCTGTCTGTCTGTCTGTCTGTCTGTCTGTCTGTCTGTCCACACACCTACAGTACAACCACATAGGAGACACTGCTGCTAAGGTCTGTCTGTTTGTCTGTCTGTCTGTCTGTCTGTCTGTCTGTCTGTCTGTCTGTCTGTTCACACACCTACAGTACAACCACATAGGAGACACTGCTGCTAAGGTCTGTCTGTCTGTCTGTCTGTCTGTCTGTCTGTCTGTCTGTCTGTCTAACCACATAGGAGACACTGCTGCTAAGGTGTGTACATGCGTCTGTGAGTGCGTGCAGGGTCACCACTTTTTATCTGTCTGTCTCTTACATGTCATCATGATTTGTGTGCATGGGGATCTCATATTAAACAAGCTCAGTGCTTTATGAGTCTCCCAGTTTAGTAGACCTTGTATTGTGAATTTGTACTTCCATGTACTGTTGTTCTCACTAAATAAAGTACATCAATCAATCACTTGGGTTCCAGAGGATGGCAATTGCCACTTCCTCTATAGCTTTCACAAAATGCTGGTCTTTTTATTAAGGGTGTGGTGGGATATAAGACACTGAGCGCACTGGTCCAATACAAACCAATACGTGAGTAGTGCTGCCTGTGAGAGAGAGAGAGAGAGAGAGACATACAGAGATACACAATGCATCCTGTGTGTAGATCCCAGACATCAGACATTCCTCACCTCTCCTCCAAAGCCAGAAGGAGGTCAAAGGTCGGAGTGAGGTCAACAGGACAGGAGGAGGACCAGGTTAGAATAGCTTAGCATTTGTCCTTGTTTCTAAAAACCTTTTCATGTCAAATGTGGGGGTCCTTGACATGAAAAGGTTTGAGAAAAAAAACACTTGTTTCGCAAGCACTTTAACTTGCAATGTTGATGTTTATTTTATGTATTGTTTTTAACTGCTCTGTTTGTACAGTAACTTCCATTTATTGTTATACTCTATTTCAATGTGATGTTTGTATTTATTGCACAGTACCTTGTAACATTTGTTTTGAAAGGCGCTTTATATAATTACATTTAACTTGTAATTTACCATTGCCTTTTTTGATCCTGAGGGAAATGTGCTAAGCCCTACTGCTGTATACATCATGTCATGCTGTTTAACATTCACTTTAGTAGTCTTTTTGACGTCATACTGTAGCTCTGACCTTGTTATTATCTATCTGTCTATGATCTGTTCGAACCGCGATTCCCAGAATTCCATGCAAAATCCAACCACAGGAGCACCACTCCAAAATGAATGCTGCAGGGTCCTTGTGCGGGAGGAGGACCCTTCGGTTGAAAGCGACAACAGTGTTGTCAGAGAATTTAAAATAGATACATCAATACACTTCTGGTGCCCGCCTCCATTTGGCCATAGTTAACAGTGATTGGTTGGTGTGTTGTCAGGTGACCAGAGAGCGAAATGTTCTGCAGTTTTTCCAGGAATCGGTTTCCTTCAACAAAACACCAGAATTCTGCTTCCAGCCAGCTCCACAAGACAAGGTGAGAGAATGTCAGTAGTAAAAATTGCATTCATAAAATCACTGTCATAAAAATGATCTCACAAGCGTGTGTGTTTTGTAGGTGTGTTTGTTACAGGAGGTGTGTAGTGGTTCAGGAGGGGAGGGCTGTCTGGACAAGGAGGCCAGGAAATGGTCCACCAAGGCAGCCAAAGACTACAAGATCATCAGCCATGGAGAGAGGGTGAGCCTCACTATCCAAATAAAATAGCAAATACAAATGGAAAAAGAATGTCCTGAAAAATATAAGCAATTGGTTTGATGTAATGCCCCTTTCTGTTTCTGTGTTTTTCTGTGTCCCAGGGGTTTTTGACTCTTTCTGTGTCCATTTTGTTGTGTCCCAGACACTGCAGACGTTGGTGTATTGACCCTTTCTGTGTCTATGTTTCTGTGTGTGCCAGGGTGTTATGACTCTTTCTGTGTCCGTGTTTCTGTGTGTCCCAGGGTGTAATGACTCTTTCTGTGTCCATGTTTCTGCGTGTCCCAGGGTGTACTGACTCTTTCTGTGTCCATGTTTCTGCGTGTCCCAGGGTGTACTGACTCTTTCTGTGTCCGTGTTTCTTTGTGTCCCAGGGTGTACTGACTTTTTCTGTGTCCGTGTTTCTGTGTGTCCCAGGGTGTAATGACCCTTTCTGTGTCCGTGTTTCTGTGTGTCCCAGGGTGTAATGACTCTTTCTGTGTCCGTGTTTCTGCGTGTCCCAGGGTGTAATGACCCTTTCTGTGTCCGTGTTTCTGTGTGTCCCAGGGTGTAATGACCCTTTCTGTGTCCGTGTTTCTGTGTGTCCCAGGGTGTAATGACCCTTTCTGTGTCCGTGTTTCTGTGTGTCCCAGGGTGTAATGACCCTTTCTGTGTCCGTGTTTCTGCGTGTCCCAGGGTGTAATGACTCTTTCTGTGTCCGTGTTTCTGCGTGTCCCAGGGTGTAATGACTCTTTCTGTGTCCGTGTTTCTGTGTGTCCCAGGGTGTAATGACTCTTTCTGTGTCCGTGTTTCTGTGTGTCCCAGGGTGTAATGACTCTTTCTGTGTCCGTGTTTCTGCGTGTCCCAGGGTGTAATGACTCTTTCTGTGTCCGTGTTTCTGTGTGTCCCAGGGTGTAATGACCCTTTCTGTGTCCGTGTTTCTGTGTGTCCCAGGGTGTACTGACTCTTTCTGTGTCCGTGTTTCTGTGTGTCCCAGGGTGTAATGACCCTTTCTGTGTCCGTGTTTCTGTGTGTCCCAGGGTGTAATGACTCTTTCTGTGTCCGTGTTTCTGTGTGTCCCAGGCACTGCAGACGTTGGAGAGTCGTGTGAAGTTGTTGTCAGGGGAGACCGGCCTCAGCGTGGAGCGCAAGATCTCAGAGGTGGAGGAGAGTGTCCGCAAAGCTAAGGTGCCTGCCTGTCTGTCTGTCTGTCTGTCTGTCTGTCTGTCTGTCTGTCTGTCTGTCTGTCTGTCTGTCTGACTGTCTGACTAACAATATGTCTGTCTGACAAAACATCTGTGTGTGTGTGTGTGTGTGTGTGTGTGTGTGTGTGTGTGTGTGTGTGTGTGTGTGTGTGTGTGTGTGTGTGTGTGTGTGTGTGTGTGTGTGTGTGTGTGTGTGTGTGTGTGTGTGTGTGTGTGTGTGTGTGTGTGTGTGTGTGCGCCAGGTGAGCAGGGTGCGAGCGGAGGCCCGGCTGGCCCTGTTGTCCCATAGCGGCGTGGGGACAGAGCAGTGGCTGCGGGCCGCCATGTGCCACGCCCAGGACGAGCTGGAGAGAGAGAGACGAGTCAGCGAACAGAGACGAGCTACGGAAGACTTCTCTGTACGACCACCACAACACACACACACACACACACACACACACACACAGGCTTTATTTCCTGTGTCAAAGCTAGTGGTGGAAAAAGTACTGAAATGTTTGACTTAAGTAAAAGTATCAATGCTACAATGTAGAAAGACTCTGTTACAAGTTAAAGTCCGGAATTCAAGTTCAAGTCAACTTGAGTAAAAGCAAAATTGTATTATTTGATTCAAAAGTAGAAAGTACTATGAAGTTTTCAAATGTATAAAAGTGTTTGGAAAATAGCAGATCTACAAACACACAATGCGTCGCATCGCAACGCATTGTGAGCTTGTAGATCTGCTATTTTCAAATGGACGAAATAGAGCTGAAGTGGTTTATTTATGTTCTGTAATAATAATCAAAATCTACAAAGTAACTAGTAACTATAGTTTTAGTTAACTAAAGTTGGAAATACTCAAGCAAAGTACAGATACTTCATTGTACTTAAGTACAGTACTTGAGTAAATGTACTTAGTTACTTTACACCACTGTACTGCACTGTACTGTAGTGTGGAATGATGTGTCTTCATTCCATGTGTTTCCAGGAGGACGATGAGTTTGAGCTGACAGACCTGGAGGATTACACTGATGACAGTGGAGACATCTTTGTTGATCCCTCCTCCCCCTCCTCCTCCACCCCGGGAGTCTACGTTTACCCCACGCCCTGCAGAGTCATCTATAACTACCAGGTAGTACACACACACACACACACACACACACACACACACACACGCACACGCGCGCGCGCACACACACATAAAGCGCGCTATGAGCTTGTAGATCTGCTATTTTTTTTTAATCTAGAAAATGTGTGCAAATCTTTAAATCTCTTTTTTTGAAGGCAAACATTGTTTTATACAAATCTTTGCTTCTGGGGGTCCCTGGCACAACATATTGTCAGGTGGGGGTCCGCGGCCACATACATATCAATTTGGGGGCCCATGGCACGAAAAGGTTTGAGAACCACATTATACCAGCATTATGTAACCTACACCATTGGTTCTCAAAGTGTGGTCCGGGGACCCCCAGGGGTCCTTGAGGGAGTTCCAGGGGGTCCCCAGCTAAATGATAGATTAGGCACCAAATGGACCCTTATGGGTCTGTAACTCTGAGAGTGTACAAATGGAACCAAATGGACCCGTTAGGGTCCATTTGGTTCCATTTGTACACTCTCAGAGTTAAATTGACATAGATTTTACAATATAAATTGCGGTCCAAGTGATAGAAATGCCATTAAAAGGGGGGTCTGCAGCCCTAATGCATGTCAAACTGGGGGTCCTTGAAATTAAAATGGTTGAGAATCACTGCTAGAGCTGTAAAAAAAAGTCAGTGATTTTGAACGTTTTTACTAACATTTGAAAAATCATAGAATATTATTTTTCACAGCGATCCACCCGCCGATCGCCTCAAAAAACATAGGGGCGTCGTCAGAATAATCCATTCCATAGTAATGGGCAGCTGAACGTGGCTTGTTTCAACAGAAAGCAGAGAAAGATTGACTTTTATAAATCCTATTACACTGAACGAAACCAGCTTCATTTTGTTGTGATCACGTGATTTCTGAACGTACTCTTCTTGGGTGATCCTGAGATCATTCACAGGCTGCGGAAGAGCGCCCTCTATCGTAAAACTGAGCCTTGGAGAAAAATGACGAGAAATCTCGTCATCGGCTGTCAATGAGTTAATAAAAAAGGCAGTAAATGCATCCGCCTTTCTCCAGTGCCTGCTTCTTAATACCTCTACTGACATTCACTTCACTTCCCGCAGGCTAGCCAGTCAGATGAGCTGTCAATCATGGAAGGGGAGGAGCTGCAGGTGATTGAGGATGGAGATGTGGAAGACTGGCTGAAGGTGAGGCGCTGCCCTGACGTCACATCTTAAAGGGGAACTACCAGGGACGTGCACAGATAGACTCTAGGTAGTGCTAGAGCACCTGCCCTTTGCCCTCTTGACCAGAAGTGCCCTTTCGGAAAAAAAAAGAAAAAAAAAAACGTTTTTTTTTTTCAGGTTTACAGCAGGGGTCTTCAACAGGGGGTCCGGGACCCCTAGGGGGTCCTCAGAGTTACTACAGGGAGTCCGCCAATTCTTTATGTGATATGATTTTTCTTTTTACCATAACCACTCGAAACCTAGCATCCCTTTTCTGAGGAGAACTTTTGCCAAAAATAGCAGATCTACAAGCTCACAACGCCTCGCGCTGCGAGGCGTTGTGGGCTTGTAGATCGGCTATTTTTGGCAAAGAGGTATAGGTGTAGAGGGAAAAAAGAGCAGACCAAGTAAACCAAAAAAAAGTATAATTTACTTGAGCACCTGCCCCTCAAAATGTCTGTGCACGCCACTGGGAACTACCACCATTTTCAACAACATCGCTATATATTTGTTGTAGTAGCAAATAACATTTTGAAACATTTTCTGAAAATGCATTTCGTAATTCGTACTTTTGAATACTTGAGTATGTACTTGAGTTCGTACATTGTCCGCCACCGTTCTCCAGGCCTGTAACTCGGGCGGTCAGGTGGGCTACGTTCCAGAGCGCTACGTGCAGTTTCTGTGTGTGCCAATAGAGGGGGCTGCTCAGCTGGACGGTTCGTTCAGCTCCGGCTCCTCGGCGGGTCACGTAAGGAGGACAAAGAGGGCAGGTCAGTTACGTTTGTGGGGAGGGGGAGGGGCAACGTTTTGCAGATATACCACGAATCATGAACACAGCATCCAATCACCATGAAAGGTTGCAGTAATATGTAGTAGTAGGCAGGGACGCGGGAAGTGGGGTGCTGAGGGTGCTGCAGCACCCCTGGTGGTGGGGAAGAGAAAGAAAAAAAATGTGAAAACATTTTTTTTTTTTTTTATTAAACAAATATATATCATTTTTAGTCTATATACACATGTATTTAACTTTGAGGAATAAAATATTTGTTGAAAAAGGTGAAAAAACGTGAAAAAAATCGCGGGACAAATGTGAAAAAAAAATGCGCACGCGCGGTTCGCGCGCGTGCAGAGTCCCCCGCCAAGCACAGCCCCCCTTGGCATAAATGACTTCCAGCGTCCCTGGTAGTAGGCGGAGGAAGAACCTCCATCTGAATGTCTTCAAATTACCCTCATGGTGATAACAGCCCACTTCATGTTTTGGCCTATAACTCTCAAAATCTTTTTTTCCCCTGGATTCCTTGACGCCATTTGTGCCAGACTGAGTTGTCCAAAGCTCACGCATCTCGGTACACATTATCTCTGGAGTCATGTGATCAAGATGTACAGTAGCACTCAACATCTTCCAGATTCCGTTCCTACCTGCTCCTGCTTTCCAAAGTTTGCGGGGCAGGGCAACCCGGCCTGGCGGAGACCCCTACTCCAAGGAGCACACTTTTCTAGTTTTAGTTTCAGTTAGGTGGTTTGTTTTACTTCAGTCTTCTTAGTTTTAGCTAACTGTAATATCCTGTGTGTGTGTGTGTGTGTGTGTGTGTGTGTGTGTGTGTGTGTGTGTGTGTGTGTGTGTGCGTGTGTGTGTGTGTGTGTGTGTGTGTGTGTGTGTGTGTGTGTGTGTGTGTGTGTGTGTGTGCAGATGTAGCCAGGGCGTTGTACACCTACCAGGCTCAGAGTCCAGATGAGCTGTCCTTCAAAGAGGGAGCCATCATCCACCTGCTGCGCTGTCGTCATGGACAGGTGTGTGTGTGTGTGTGAGTGAGTGTGTGTGTGTGTGTGTGTGTGTGTGTGTGTGTGTGTGTGTGTGTGTGTGTGTGTGTGTGTGTGTGTGTGTGTGTGTGTGTGTGTGTGTGTGTGTGTGTGTGTGTGTGTGTGAATGGTAAATGGTTTTATCCAAAGTGCTTTACATAGATTGTGCATTACATTCACCCGTTCACACACACATTCATACACCGATGGTGGAGGAAACCAACCTGCTCATCGGGAGTAATTAGGGGTTCAGGGTCTTGCTCAAGGACACACACTTCAACACCCGGGATCAAGTGCGTGGCCACTACCGCGCCCTGAACACTACACTTCAGTTTTCACTACAACACAAGCTGAAAACTGAAGTTCCCTCCGTGGGATGAAATAGGTCCAATTAGTATTTAAAAACTTGAGGTTTAAAAGGGCCTAAAAAGGTCAATTATTTGGTTCCTGACCCTAACCCAGGGGTGCCCAGTGTTCCGAGAAAAAAAGGTGCCCAGAAATACCAGGTGCCCACTGTTCCAGTTACCTCGGTTACCCCCTGAAGCCTCCCTCTGGAACGTCAATAGTGTTAGCATGTAGCTAACGTAGCATCGCAGACAGTTGAATGCGACATTGCCCTCCGAATGTAATTAGAAAATACAATGAAGGTTAACAGACTATATTCCATTATGTCACGTCACTGCGTGGATGCAGAATGGTGCACGGCCACATCGCGATGCATCTTATAGAATCGATTATTTATCAGCTATTACAGTGGTTCTCAAACTTTTTCATGTCAAGGACCCCCTAATTGACACTTATTACCCCGCGGACCCCCATTTGAAAAGATAAGCCAGGGACCCCAATAAGAGAAGGTTTTTACGGCTCTCTAGCAGTGATTCTCAACCATTTTAATTTCAAGGACCCACAGTTTGACATGCATTAGGCTACGGACCCCCATTTAATGGCATTTATACCTCTGGGACCCCAATTCACATTGTAAAACCAATGTTAATTTAACTCTGAAGGTTGTTACACACCGGGGCGATTTATTCGTGCGAATAATGCGTTTCTTTTTAAAACCTTATAAAGTCAATGGCTCCGTACATGGAGCGAAAAAGCGAAAAAGCGAAGCGAAAAAGCGTCTTTTAATTATTCGGAACGAGTCTGAATTTTGTGTATATTCGCTATTTTCGCCGGTGTCGCCCGGTGTGTAAGGACCTTTAGAGTGTACAAATGGAACCAACGGGTCCATTTGGTTCCATTTGTACACTCTCAGAGTTACAGACCCATAAGGGTCCATTTGGTTCCTGTCCACCATTTAGCTGGGGACCCCCTGGAACCCCCTCAAGTACCCCTGGGGGTCCCCGGACCCCACTTTGAGAACCAATGAGCTATTAGATCAGAGGGACATTGACTGAGTAAAGGTGAGTAAAGGGGCGTGTCTGTTCTCAGGTGGATGATGGCTTCTGGGAGGGAGAGTTAGACGGACGCACAGGAGTGTTTCCCTCGCTGGTGGTGGAGCGCCTCCCAGAGGGAGGACAAGAGGAGGAGGACGAGGACGAGGATGAAGAAGAGGAGGAGGAGGAGGAGGTGAGACTTTGATCATTCACCTAAACTTTGAGAACCACTGGTCTAATACATCTAATTATAATCATAATAATAATAATAATTAATATTTATTATAATAAATGCAATATTTGTCTATTTATTTATCATTATTTTCAGATACTCCCCACCCCCACCCTCCCTCCCTTTTCTCCGCCCATCCCCATCTCCTCCCCCAACGCTGGCTACAGCTCTGCTCATAGCACTCCTCCACCACCTAGTGGCGTAGAGGACAAACTGCAGGCTGTGTCTGGGGAGCGGCACAGAGTGGCAGACAGTAGAGTGGGTGAGAGGATCCACACACACACACACACACACACACACACACACACACACACACACACACACACACACACACACAGCATATCAAAAGGAAATGCATGCATTGAATTCATTAAACATATCTTTGCTGACAGGTGGAAACCTTGTATACCGTATCCAAAAAACATTTGTTTATTTTTAATTTTATTATTATTTTTAAACGTTTTGAAATGGTGAAAATAACCGATCTACAAGCTCCCATCTGTCTGTCTGTCTGTCTGTCTGTCTGTCTGTCTGTCTGTCTGTGCAGAAAGTGGAGGGAGTGAGCACAGTTCTCCAGATCTCTCTAACAGACAACTACGACCAGTAAGTGAACACACACACACACACGCACACGCACACGCACACACACACACACACACGCACACACACACACGCACACACACATACAAAAAATATATAGGCACCTTGAGCCTTGAACTTTGAATCTTCTCTCTCGGTTTTTCTTGTGCAGTGTCGAGCCCCCCCTCCTCCACCAACCCAGAGGTTCTCCCCTGTCCAATGAGAGAGAGACCCAAATATCTCCTGTCCAATGAGAGAGAGACTGAAATCTTCGCCATCCAATGAGACGGACCAAAACACCCCATTCGGATGCTATCAATGCATTGAATGGGACATTATCACCTTTTATCAGACCATTGCATGGGCGAAGTAGGCGACATACTGACCTACCCGCGATTTATCAGACCATTCATTGGGTGTTATCAAGACATACTGACCTACCAACGGAGATGACTTATATAGTCCAGTTTCGGTTTTGGTTTTGGTTTGGGACCATGACGGAGGCACGCAGTCTCAGGCGAACTGGAACCCCGTGAAGGACCACCGAGGGAGCTAAAGCGACCGAGTTGCCGTCCTGAACGGTGTGACGTTCGCCTGAGCCTACTCGGCGCCGTTGGAGTTATGTACCGATAGGCACAGAATGGTAAATATTGTTGTGGGGACTGCTCTGCCTCCGAGTAGGTCAGTAGCTCCTGATTACGCCCAATGAATGGTCTGACTAATCGCGGGTAGGTCAGTATATCGCCTACTCGTCGCCTACTCGCCTATTCAATGGTCTAATAAAACGTGATAATCTCCCATTCAATGCATTGATAGCATTCGAAGCCGGTGACCAAAATCTCTCCCATCCAATGAGACGGACCAAAATCTCCCCCCATCCAATGAGACGGACTGAAATCTCCCCCCATCCAATGAGACTGACCGAAATCTCCCCCCATCCAATGAGACAGAGACCGAAATCTCCCCCCATCCAATGAGACAGAGACCGGGCCTATACACTGTACATAATTCTGCACTCTGAGCCTCTGGCCGTTCGATCAACTTCACAGGCCTGGAGGGAGCTGATTTTCAACCTGTTTGAAATGTGTTACTGGACCTTTACACACTGGTGAAGACATTTCATGGTAAGATGTTTTGTTAGATTCCCACAGATGACTTACTTAGCTGTCATCTGTCTGTTGAGCCTGTTACAGGTTCAATAGTTGGGAGTCGTTGTTGGGCCGAAATGAGTTTTGTCAGACGGGTGGTTGGCCTCTCCTTTAGAGATAGGGTGAGAAGTGTAGTCACCCGGGAGAGATTCGGAGTGGAGCCGCTGCTCCTTCACTTGGAAAGGAGCTAGCTTAGGTGGTTCGGGCATCTAGTACGGATGCCTCCGTGTCCCTAGGGAGGTCCTAGGGACCATTTCACACCCATAGGAGCAGTGTGGCACTAACTGTAAGTGCCAAATGTGGCAACAAAAACTGGGTGTTGGAGAAGCTTGCTTTATGAGCTTGTTGTAGATTGGCTATAGTTGTTTAATGTCCCCCCGAGAATATGGATGCTGTCGAGGTTCAGGTGGTTAATTATTATTTTGTATATGTAATTTTTTGTACATATACATTGAGATTTTAACTTTTTCCCGGCCTCCCTTATTTTTCTCAAGGGACACCCGGCAGGATTTCAGGTAGTTGACCATGTACCCTAGGTGGGGGTCAGCAGTGGCTCAAGGTTCTCTGGGGATCAGAAGGTGACCATGACACTGAACCCCCCAATCTGCTCATGACGGCCAGTTTGCCTAATGTAGCATGGCTGGCTCTTTACTTATCGTAGCCTACTTGTTAGCTTGATCTATTCTATGGCATAGTTTTATCGTCTTGAAGAAATTGGAGCTACAAAAAAAATCTAGTGAGCAACTAGACTCACTAGACTTAAGTAAAAGTATCAATGCTGCAATGTAGAAATACTCTGTTACGAGTAAAAGTCCAGAATTCAAAATGTACTTGAGTAAAAGTACAAAAGTATTGGTATCAAAATATACTTAAGGTACTAAAAGTAGAAAGTACTCATCATGCACAATGTCCCATTTCACAAGTTTTCAAATGTATAAAAATCTTTTGAAAATAGCAGATCTACAAGCTCACAATGCGTCTCATTGTGATCTTGTAGATCGGCTATTTCAAATGGTCTAAATGTATACAGGGCCGAAGTGTATGTTTTGTAATAATAATCAAAATCTACAAAGTAAGTAACTAGTAACTAAAGTTTTCAAATAATTGTAGTGGAGTAAAAGTACAATATTTGCCTCTGAAATGTAGTAGAAGTAAAAGTACTGACAAATGGAAGTACTAAAATAAAAATAACTTAAAATTGTACTTGAGTAAATGTACTTAGTAAATGGCCTACCCATCCGCCTTAGAGTGCTAATCATTCATTAGGTACCTAACTGTTGTGGATTGTTAAATGTGATGTCATTATCTGTTGAAGTGAACTGTAATGATGTGTTTTATTACAGAAGAAAACATAACCGTTGAAGCCTCATCGTCTCTTGCTCAATGCTCATGTGTGCACCGTGAACAATAAAGGGCTTGAACAGAACCGTAAAGATGTCCATATACATTCTTACTGATGTACCATGGTGATGTTCAATGATTCTTACTGTGATGACCCATCCTGTGTGTGTGTGTGTGTGTGTGTGTGTGTGTGTGTGTGTGTGTGTGAAGTGTTGCTGTGCTTCTAATGGTGTTCTCTGTTCATGTGTAGGAGGACGGGCCAGCCTGCAGGGGTGTGCCTAGAGGACGAGGCACACCTGACTCCAATCATCCTCTGGAGTATTTAACCAGGCTGGTTAAATGCAGGGCTATTTTGTCCCTCTCTCCTGCACAGAAAACATTGTTTGTTTTTGGTTCGTTTTGAGATTAGTTCTAATGTTTTGCACTTGCACATACTGTACACTACATGTACACACAGCCCTACATGCACTACACTACTGACACAACACATTCTAATAAAAACATTGTTTGTTTTTGGTTCGTTTTGAGATTAGTTCTAATGTTTTGCACTTGCACATACTGTACACTACATGTACACACAGCCCTACATGCACTACACTACTGACACAACACATTCTAATATTTAAGTATTTTTGTTTATTTTAGTTACCAATACATACATTGAAAGTGAATCCTGTGTGTCGTCTCCCAATTTTGTCATGATTTGAGTCAGTTCATGACATTACTGATGTACCATGGTGATGTTCAGTGGTTCTTACTGATGTACCATGGTGATGTTCAGTGGTTCCGTTCCCAGTATCGAAGTGTCCTTGAGCAAGACACTGAACCCCTAATTTCTCCCGATGAGCAGGTTGGTGCCTTGCATGCTTTCCTCCACCATCGGTGTATGAACGAATGGGTGAATGTAATGCACAATCTATGTAAAGCGCTTTGGATAAAAGCGCTATATAAATGCACCATTTACCATTGAATGTCTGGTGAACCCATCTTAGAACTCTACCTTACACTCATCGTTATGTTTTCGTTGCATTGTTGAAGAAATCTCAAAATCCCTGCAGGCGTCATTGAAAACAATGCCTGCTGCTGTGCTGACTGCATTAGATTAGATGTCCTTTCTTATCCACAAGGGAACATGGTTTTGCTCAGATCAATGTATGCAAGACAAGACAAATACAAATACATTACAATTAAAACACCCAGCAACTGACAAAGACAAGAAGCACCTCAATTCTATAAAAAGTATGCCTAATTCTACATTTAAACTGGTCTTTAATTAAGACCTGGAACTGTGTCATTTTTTAGATTTGAGCTAAAAAGCATTATTTTACACTTTGGGCTATTAAAAAATAGCAGATATACAAGCTCATAGCGCGGCACCGAGTGCCGCGCTACGAGCTTGTAGATCTGCTATTTTTGAAAAATCATGAAAATGTTTGCAAATCTTTGAATACATATATATTTTTAAAGCAAACATTTTTAACTCAAATCTTTGCTTCTGGGGGGTCCCTGGAACAAAATATTTTGATGGGGGTCCACTGCCAAATACATATCATTTTGGGGGTCCTTGACATGAAAAAGATTGAGCACCACTGATATAGAAACATACGTTTTTCAGAAAACTGTTGAGATTTAGGAGACATGTAGAATCGGCTTAAGGTCTCAATGGGTTAAAAGAAAGCAATGTTCTCTCCACACAGGTGGAACGCCCATATTGTGTGTGTGTGTGTGTGTGTGTGTGTGTGTGTGTGTGTGTGTGTCCATGGGGGTAAGTGTAAAGCTAACAGATGGTAAATGAAAGCAGAACACTGAGCTCACACATACCTCCTGAACATATGATCTAATTTAATAACATGACCACTAGGGGGAGACCTATCCATACTACATCTATATATTATGTTAAATGGAATTAAATAACAATTCATTATTTATCAGCTAGAAAGAAGTAAATATTTGTTTTTAAAATGCATTAACTATATATATACACATATATATATGTATATATATTATATTTTTCAGTGTACATGACAAATGATACATTTGAATATCCAATGCTGCAACATTCATATAGGTTTTCATAAAACTACAAAAGTTATTATCCCCCCTCTCTCTCTCTCTCTCGCTCGCTCGCTCGCTCTCTCTCTCTCTCGTGTGTGCGTGCGCGCGCGCACAGTGCAGCAGCAGCGTGAGTCTCTCTATACACAGTGTGTGAGGGCAGAAGCAGCAGTGTCTCTCTCTCTGCAGTGTGTGCGTGTGTGCAGACAGCAGTGTGAGTCTCTCTCTCTCTCTCTCTCTCTCTCTCTCTCTCCCTCTCTCTCTCTCTCTCTAGTGTGCAGATGAAAACGGTCGCATCAGCAGCAGAAAGAAGGATGGTGGAACAACTGGAGGATTAGAACACATCGGTAGGCTACACACACACACACACACACACACACACACACACACACACACACACACACACACACACACACACACACACACACACACACACACACACACACACACACGGGACTAAACTCATACTGCAGGGTGAGTATCACCACCTCTATCTCTCAGTAATAAGCTTCATATGATCTCTATGTTAAACAACACAGCGTCGCTTGACTCTCCGGCTATTATCATGTTATTATGTTATGTTATTATTATGTTATAATTATGTTATGTTATAATTATGTTCTAAGTGATGCTTATTGACGTGTCTGTCTGTCTTTGCGACAATGTGTCCGCGTCGTTTGATGACGATAAACCGGTTATTAAATGTATCGACATGCAGTTTTTGGGAGACTATAATAAAATGCCAATAAATAAGCCAAGATGAAGATGATGTGTATACCTGTTATATACTATAGTAATGGGTTTTATAAAGGTTATAAAGGCTCTGTATTGTTTTATAAAGGTTATAAAGGCTCTGTTTTATAAAGGTTATAAAGGCTCTGTGTAGTTTTATAAAGGTTATAAAGGCTCTGTGTAGTTTTATAAAGGTTATAAGGCTCTGTGTAGTTTTATAAAGGTTATAAAGGCTCTGTGTAGTTTTTTAAAGGTTAGAAAGGCTCTGTGTAGTTTTATAAAGGTTATAAAGGCTCTGTATTGTTTTATAAAGGTTATAAAGGCTCTGTGTAGTTTTATAAAGGTTATAAAGGCTCTGTGTAGTTTTTTAAAGGTTATAAAGGCTCTGTGTAGTTTTATAAAGGTTATAAAGGCTCTGTGTAGTTTTATAAAGGTTATAAAGGCTCTTTGTAGTTCTATAAAGGTTATAAAGGCTCTGTGTAGTTTTTTAAAGGTTAGAAAGGCTCTGTGTAGTTTTTTAAAGGTTATAAAGGCTCTGTGTAGTTTTATAAAGGTTATAAAGGCTCTGTGTAGTTTTATAAAGGTTATAAAGGCTCTGTGTAGTTTTATAAAGGTTATAAAGGCTCTTTGTAGTTCTATAAAGGTTATAAAGGCTCTGTGTAGTTTTATAAAGGTTATAAAGGCTCTGTGTAGTTTTATAAAGGTTATAAAGGCTCTGTGTAGTTTTATAAAGGTTATAAAGGGAGGCTATCTGGGATTAATTTATTTATAAGGGTTGTTGAGCTGCTGACTGACTGTGTCCTCTGTGTGCAGTGGTGGATAAAGTATAAATACTCTGTGTGCAGTGGTGGATAAAGTATAAATACTCTCTGCAGTGGTGGATAGAAGTATAAATACTCTGTGTGCAGTGGTGGATAAAGTATGAATACTCTCAGCAGTGGTGGATAGAAGTATAAATACTCTGCAGTGGTGGATAAAGTATAAATACTCTGTGTGCAGTGGGGGACAAAGTAGAAATACTCTGTGTGCAGTGGTGGACAAAGTAGAAGTATTCAAAAGTATAAATGATGAAGTAGGCTACACATTCTTTATTTTGTAATACCTTAATGCATTGATGTAGTCCTGTTGGAATTTAGAACATAAAATGTCTTTCCTTAACCTTGTGCTTTGGCCCAGTGAAGTTTTTGCCCCCTATTTTTGTGCATCCGTAGTTTTTAGCGGCGCTAGCCGGTAGCCCTCTATACCTGGCTTTTGCGTCAACGTTCTGATTGGTCAGACACGTCAACAAAGTGATTGGTCAAGCTTCACGTGACACGTGGCTATAAACACATTATAAACACTTACTGAGCGCCGCTACCTTCACACAGGTGTGATTTTTTTATTTTAGTAAAGAAAGTTAAAATTATATTTTGACAATATTTGAAATGGGGTTTAAGTGGTTAATTAATTCATAATATATTTGTGTACGTTTTGGGTCCCAGGAGTCCCCTCCATTCCTAGAATAGTATAGTGTTAAAAGTATTTGAAATGTAGGGGAGTGAAAGTCATGAAAAAGGAAAGTAATAGTAAGTATAGTAAGCCTATTACTCAAGTAAATATACTTTTCAAGTTACTGTCCACCACTGAGAAAGTTACACACAGCTTTTAATAACCAATCATCTATAATCAGGTCTCATTCATGGGGCTGCCTTCATCATCTAGAGAACATGAGATTTCCAAGCCATGCATGAACCCATTTTGGGCGAGAACCCGTATTTGTAACTGTAACTATACCTTTCAAGACGGAAACCCCTTTTGGGGTCGTTGTTGCCATGTACAGTATATAGCAACATACATTTTTTGTAATTTTTGAATAAATATTTTGAGTTTTTCTGAAAACTTCGGTCAGGATTTAGAAGACGTTTTTAGAATGGGCCTCTCAGGTCTAAATGGGTTCATGGAGCATCTCTTTATTTACCACTGAAAGAACCTCAAGGCTCTATGCTGCTGTATTTTCTGTTTTCTGTCATTGAGGGGAAAGCTCTCGCAGAAAATTGCCGATCACGTTGTGAGCATTAAAGGACGACTTCACCACTTTTCAACATATCTTCATATAATAGGTCCTCATTAATGCTCATGATAAAATGGTACAATTTTTTTCTAATCAGTCTGTGTCTCAGAGGAGGGCTGTAGACAGTTCAGAAACCTGTCTACCAGTGACATCATCGATGGGGAATCCAAGCTAATAGAAACTGCAGGCTTTGTATTCCTGGATTTTTTTTCATATTCCTATGTTGCGAGACCCGAAACACACTATGACCCCAGGCTACAACACTGATGATACGTCCCACTTGCATCCATGTGATGTTTTTCTTTATCAGTTATTCTATTTATAGTGGCTCATAGGAATTTATAGACTACGTGACAACCAGGAATAGTTTGGTGACCACAGGAGAGACTGTTGACAGCCGGAATGTAGACGGCATCCCGGGAGCAGTATGGGTTAGCGCCCCATGCTGTGTCTTCCGTGAGGAAGAAGCCCAACAAACCCGCGGTGAGGCCTTTAGGAGGGCCATTCCAGCGTACCGCAAGTGGAGCTAATACCATTAGACGGCCCAATCTAGTGGTATCGGCCCAAGGAACCATCACGCCAGAAGGAAATGTTTGGATCGGGGCGGTGCACCTGATCTGGCGCAGCGCTCAGGTCTTGGACCTGGTGAGACGAAGGAGGAGCCCGGCCAGGAGACAACCCACAGAGCCTAGTCCCTCCACGTGCCAGAGCCTCCCTGAGTCCCGGCAGAGTACTTCCGGAGAAGCGGACTGCCCTGTCTTGCCCTATAGGACTGACCGTGGGTGCTACTGGGACGTAAGTCGGGGCTTGATCAACCCTGGCTGGGTCACCTGGGCGAGGGTGTATGTAGTATGTTGCGAGACCCAAAACACCCTATGACCCCAGGCTACAACACTGATGATACGTCCCAGTTGCATCCATGTGATGTTTTTCTTTATCGGAAAGTTGCAATGCAATAATAGATCCCATTGTTCTCGCCTTAATAAAAATCTTGGGGAAAAAAAATCCTGCCTAATGATGATGTCACTGGTAGACGGGTTTCTGGACTGTCCACAGCCCTCCTATGACACAGACCAAGTAGAAAAAAATGGTATCATTTTATCATGAGCATTAGTGAGGACCTATTATATGAAGATAGGTTGAAAAGTGGTGCCATAGTGTACCAATACAAGACTGACTTCATCTTCCTCATAGTATACCAATGCAAGACTGACTTCATCTTCCTCATAGTATACCAATACAAGACTGACTTCATCTTCCTCATAGTATACCAATACAAGACTGACTTCATCTTCCTCATAGTATACCTATACAAGACTGACTTCATCTTCCTCATAGTATACCAATACAAGACTGACTTCATCTTCCTCAGAGTCATGAATGACAGAGGCTATTGGCTGGCACTGCCAGGGCGGTTGCTCTCAATTAGCCAATGGCAGTTGGCTCTCCTTAATTAGGTTAAGTGGCCTGTTCTGCACCAGGCCAGTGTCAGGAATGACAGTTTATAACACAATGCAGTATCCTATCTGAATATATTGACAGTTTATAACACAATGCAGTATCCTATCTGAATATATTGACAGTTTATAACACAATGCAGTATCCTATCTGAATATATTGACAGTTTATAACACAATGCAGTATCCTATCTGAATACATTGACAGTTTATAACACAATGCAGTATCCCAGGGGTCTTCAACGTTTTCAGGCCAAGGACCCCCTAGCTGAGAGAGAGATGAAGCAGGGACCCCCTACTCTTTATTGTATGAAATTGTGTTTCAGATTAAACTTTTTTTGTTTACTCTGTCTGCTCTTTTTTCCCCTCTACACCTATACCTCTTTGCCAAAAATAGCAGATCTACAAGCTCTCAACGCCTCGCAGCGCGAGGCGTTGAGAGCTTGTAGATCTGCTATTTTCGGCAAAGTGGTTAATGTAAAAAAAAATAATCCTATCACACAAAGATTTGGCGGACCCCCTGTAGTAGCTCTAAGGACCCCCTAGGGGTCCCGGATCCCCTGTTGAAGACCCCTGCAGTATCCTATCTGAATACATTGACGGTTTATAACACAATGCAGTATCCTATCTGAATACATTGACGTTACAAACAAAATGTCAAAAGTATGAATCAGAAAAATACATCAATGAGGCAGACGGGAGTCTGTGAATAGAAAATGACTCACTGTAGTCCATAATAAGAGAAATAATGTATCCATACTAAGTGATAAAAACAGTGATTGTACAAGAATAGCATACCTTCAATGCACAAGGTTAAAGGGATAGTTCACCCCCAAAAATACTTTTTTCTATGGATTATAGTCACCCCATGGAGACTTGAATTCATGGATATGTTTTAGTTTTTGTCTCATTCCTAAGCCAATCATTTCTAATAATGTGTTGACCAGTGGACCGGTAGGCAGCGGTTCCGGTAGGAGACACAAAGGAGACTCTTTGTGTCTCCTACCAGAACCACTGCCGGTCATCAAATTATTGTCTTAGGAATGAGACAAAAACAACAAAGTATCCATGAATTCAAGTCTTCATGGGGTGAGTAATCGATAGGGTGAACTATCCCTTTAAGTTTACAATGATAAAAGCAAGCATAGCGAAAACACAGTCCATGCATTAATGGTGTTTTGCTGCATAATAACTAACCACATACTGCAGCTTGAGAAAGGTCTGTTAAATGTAATGACTGCGTTGATGATGATAGTGATGAAGGTCGCAAGGAAGGTGGCATTGGAGATTTACTAGTTTGTGCATTCTATGCTCCTGTACTCACTCTCTCTCTCTCCTCCCTCCCTACCTCTCTCTCTCTCTATCTCTCACTACCTCTCTCTCTCTCTATCTCTCGCTACCTCTCTCTGTCTCTCTCTGTGTCTCTCTCTCTCTCTCTCTCTCTCTCTCTCTCTCTCTCTCTCTCTCTCGCTCTCTCGCTACCTCTCTCTCTGTCTCTCTCTGTCTCTCTCTGTCTCTCTCTCTCTCTGTCTCTCTCTCTCTCTGTCTCTCTGTGTGTGTGTGTGTGTGTGTGTGTGTGTGTGTGTGTGTGTGTGTGTGTGTGTGTGTGTGTCTCTCTCTCTCTCTCTCTCTCATTGTCATCCATATAATCCGGTTAGAGAGGTTTCACATTGTGGTCTCAGGACAGACAGTGTGTTTCTCTGCATGCAACCATGATGCCACGTTCATCATATACTGAGTCATATGTGCTTTACTTTAAAGGCACAGTATGTGACTTTCCAACGTGTTTACGTTACAAACCCATATAAATACATGCTTTACACACACCCGCAGTTTATCAGCCACTGGAGCAGTGTGGTGGTGTTCTCCCTCTCCATGTACTTTTGCGTTTTCACTGTTTGTTTTGGTAGACGGGAACGTTTTGTGCTACCAAAGAGAGAGAGAGAGAGAGAGAGAGAGAGGGAGAGAGAGAGAGGGAGAGAGGGAGAGAGAGAGAGAGAGAAAGAGAGCACAGCACATTTTTACAGTGCTCGTCGGTGTAGCATTAGCTGATAGCTAGTACCATGGGATATTAACCCATTAAGACCTGGAACTGTGTCATTTTTAGATTTGAGCTAAAAAGCATTATTTTACACTTTGGGCTATTCATACAAGCTCATAGCGCGGCACCGAGTGCCGCGCTATGAGCTTGTAGATCTGCTATTTTTGAAAAATCGAAAAATGTGTGCAAATCAGTCTCATGTTCAGGCTCAGGCTGGTGGTGATGGTTTTGATTAACTCACTGTAATGTTAAAGCCAGATAGTTCGTCTGACAAGGTTTTTGTTTATGTTTATTTTTTTGGCTTTTGGCTTTTATGCCTTTATTCACAGGACAGTAGGCTGACAGAGATGGAGGGTGACATGCAGCAAAGGCCAGGCCAAGTCAGGATCGGGACTCGAACCTGTGACGCGCTGTTATAGGCTACTTTGGAGCCTATAGGCGGTCCGGGTCGATGAGGGTTAGGGTCGTCACAGATGTACGCGCTGAAGGAGCATGTATTGACCTTTGAGCTGTTCTCAAATCAAATGTAAACCAATCAAATCAAAATGGTAAAGCACAGCCTCTCATGGCTTATTGCTTAAACATGCTCTACCATACAGACCGGGTAAAATAACCCTTTATTCACTGAACAAAAAGTGATGATTGCAGCGTTTAACCACAGAAACCCTCTGTACTTCAGAAACTAATACTTAGTTCACCGGGATCGGCTCTGTGTTCTTGGGCTGCCCTTTTCCCCCTATACCCTGCCCCTTGTACACCAAATCTACAAGCCTATCTAAGCTTGTAGATCTTACATTTTCGGTGAAGAGAGTTGATGTGGAGGGAAATACTAGAGCAGTGGTTCTCAACCTTTTCAGGCCGAGACCCCCCAAAATAATCACATTGGAACTGGGGACCCCCCAAAATAATCACATTTGAACTGGGGACCCCCCAAAATAAGCACATTTGAACTGGGGACCCCCCAAAATAAACACATTTGAACTGGGGACCCCCCAAAATAAACACATTTGAACTGGGGACCCCCCAAAATAATCATATTTGAACTGGGGACCCCCCAAAATAATCATATTTGTCATCATGTACACAGGTTGAGAACCACTGTACTAGAGGACCTAGCATAGACCCCTGGGGGACTCCAGTCAATGAAGCACATAGGGTTTAAGTGAATGATGGCATTGTCTAACGTTTTGTGCTTCCTATCATGGAAGTAGTCAGCAAGACAAGAAGGTTAAAGAGAAAGTTATGGTTAAACTGGTTAAATGTCCTGAGTTCATGATACCAGCAGGCTCAGGTCTTAATGGGTCAAATCAAGGTTTATATTACATGAATCCAGTTGCACAAAACTTTAAACCTCTACTTCAAGTTTAGTTTTAAGCGATCCTTTTATTCTTGGTTTTTGGTCTTCACAGTAAACCTGGTTTAACTTTTAACAGTTTTTAATGAAACAGGGATACATTTTTTGCGGCTGAGGTGGTTTAAATGTAAAAAGAAATGGCAGCATATATTAGATGGCTTCATGAAAACCAAAACGTTTTGTTTGGCTGCAGGCGCTGTACTTTAACACAGGTCTGTCTATATCGTCTCAAAAGGGAACGCAAAAGTAACGCTGATAATTAGGCCCCAGAGAGGAACGTTATTGCTGTTTATTCCCTAGGCAAATCCAAGATGGCAGACGAACAACAGACTTTAATCCATTAATTAGTCACAGATTAAAGTTTTAATCACATTTTATTTGGTTGTTTTGATGTGTACGTGTTAATTTGATTTGATTTGAATTGAGACCTGGAACGCATCTGTGTCACTTTAGATTTCTTTGGCTATTCAAAAATAGCAGATCTACAAGCTCATAGCGCGGCACTCGGTGCCGCGCTATGAGCTTGTAGATCTGCTATTTTTTTTTATTCTTGAACATTTTTTTGGGGGATTTTTTTCAAAAAACTGTGCAACACGAATGATAAGTAGCTTGCGAGCTAGTCCAGGCAGATACACTCGAGAGGTTTACACCATAGAGTTAAAAATAATAGAGAGGGCATCGGAAATCCCTGCCCATCCACTTGTATGGAGTTGCTCACTCAGCACACACTCCGAAAATGAAGCCGATTGTTCAGGAATTTGAAATCCGCCATCTCTTGGGATTATATGCCCAAAAGCACGTCGGTAACAGGAACCGGAAAACAATCCCCAAAGAATGCTATTGGTTGGGTAGCTTGTCAATCAAATCATCCCGCCCCTCCTAGAGAATAGCCTACTTTATCGTCAATTTTAAAATAAATGGGACCATAATTTAGCAAAACGCATATCATGATGATTGAAAGGAGTATATAGAATTTATGACAATTTGTATTAAGGTAAGAAAATCTAGTCTAAAGTTTGTCAAAAACCCATCCGCTTGCGTTAAAATAAATGCTTTCTGACACCCGCAGGGGTAAAACACGTAAAACAGCGCCAAACAGGCCATTCATATGAACTGCCTGACATTGTAAATATGTCAGGCTGGCCCCTTGGCTTCACTAGCCTGGTAAACCCTCCCTCCGGAAATCTCATTTCAATTCGATTTCAGAAAGGAGTCTGGTCTGAAACGCCTTTCTCCAATAATCGCTCTGCTCGCCGAGCCGACGAGCCTATCAGCGTCGTCGCTCATTGTTCTGTGATTGACAGCGACAGTTGGCCAATCAGGTGGCGAGTTCGAGTGAGCCCGAATGAACCCGAGTGCAGCCTGAGAGCCGCCGAAAAAAGACGAACGGCAGCCATTGTTGTTTGTGCGAGTGCTCGGGGAGTGCCTTCACTTCTTACTTTCAGTTTTATAACGCTTTCAAACTTCTTTTTTGAGGCACGGAATTTACTTATAAGATATCGTTTGGATAGAATTTAGTTGTTTAACTTCATATATGTGGTCAATTAATCATGACAGAGCCTATTTAAAAATATAAATTTAGAGAACCGGCAGGGGCGGGGAGTGACACGCATGTATCCCAATAAGGCAACCTATTTTCGGCATGGCCGTCCCAAAAGTCCCGTTGCGTCACATAGTCTGGAGCTCGTCAAATTGAACTGCTCATTGGCTGAAGGGGAAAAACGATCATTGGTTGAAGGGGTTGTCAGTCAACGGTATTACTCCCGCCCAACTCCAGCCCACAGCGATTATTGCAGAAAGGCGTTTCAGACCAGACTCCTTTCTGAAATCGAATTGAAATGAGATTTCCGGAGGGAGGGTTTACCAGGCTATGGCTTCACTGCTCCCTCTGGGTTCTGGGCGCCTGGTTTACACGCACTATGTGGGCGATGTCGTTGTATGTGACGTGTGAAGCAGCTGACCAAACTGTCTACTTAAGCTCACATGATTCATTGCACTTCCTCTTGCTGTCAGCGCTGCCACATGTGCTTTGTTTGCTCACAACCACCACCCCAGCACCACCGCTAGGCTCTGCTTTCCCTAAGGTGTGCGTGTGCGTGTGTGTGTGTGTGTGTGTGTGTGTGTGTGTGTGTGTGTGTGTGTGTGTGTGTGTGTGTGTGTGTGTGTGTGTGTGTGTGTGTGTGTGTGTGTGTGTGTGTGTGTGTGTGTGTGCGTGTGTGTGTATTTGATGAGCGAAGGGGTTTGTCCAGGTCATGAGCAGCGGGGTGGGGGCTCAATCAATACCCTGGGGGGTTGAAAAGCAGATCGGATGACCTTACTGTTATCAGACACCGGGGGCAGTGCTGAGTGCCTGTAGAATGCAACCACGCATCTCACACTGTATCCCTGTCTCACTGTCTGTCTGTCTGTCTGTCTGTCTGTCTGTCTGTCTGTCTGTGATTCTGTCTTGCTTTAGTTATATTCTCACTTCTTCTGTGCTCCTTTTGCACCTCTCTCTCACACACACACACACACACACACACACACACACACACACACACACACACACACACACACACACACACACTCAGAGAGAGTGTGCAACTGTGCATCATTTCTTTCTTCATCATCTTCATAGACCCCGCCCACTCCCAGTGATGTCAGAGGGAGGTGGTGGGGAAGGGTTGTGTAGAGGTCATGATATTGCTGAGTCACCTCCTGTGTGTGTGTGTGTGTGTGTGTGTGTGTGTGTGTGTGTGTGTGTGTGTGTGTGTGTGTGTGTGTGTGTGTGTGTGTGTGTGTGTGTGTGTGTGTGTGTGTGTGTGTGTGTCTCTCTCTCTGTGCGTTATATCCATATCCAGTCCTATCGGAAAGTAATTGCAAGTACATTTACACAAGTACTGTACTTACATTTACTGTACTGTTACTTGAGTACTTACATTTTGTGATACTTTATAGTTACTCCACTAGCACCAGAGGCACGTATTGTACTGTTTTACTGCGGTACAATTATTTGGACAGTTTTAGTTACTAGTTATTAGGCTACAGGTTTCATTTCACACACACACACACACACACACACACACACACACACACACACACACACACACACACACACACACACACACACACACACACACACACACACACACACACACACACACACACTCCAGCTGTGAGTCAGAGCACACACAGAGGAGGGCGGGAGAGAGAGAGAGAGAGACATTTTAAGATTTCTTTGGACTATTCAAAAATATCAGAGTGCTATGTAAATCTTTGAATATATTTATATATTTTTTTTATAACATTTGTAACTCAAATCTTTACTTCTGGGAATTCTACAAATGTCTTCTAAATCCTAACCGTTTTTTTTTTTTGCTATAATCTGTGGTTCTCAAACTATTTCATGTCAAGGATTCCCACAATAATATGTATTTGGCCGCGGACCCCCATCTCAAATTATGTTGTTCCAGGGACCCCCACAGAAGCAAAGATTTAAGTTACAAATGTTCGCTTTAAAAAATACATATCCAAAGATTTGCAAACATTTTCAAGATTTTTTAAAATTAGCAGATCTACAAGCATGAGCTTGTAGATCTGCTACTTATGAATAGCCAAAGTATAAAATAATGGTTAAAGTGGTTAAAATCTAAAATAACACGGATGCGTTCCCGGTCTTAAAGACACATGAATAGGATATTATGGATAATCTGTGTTATGATTATCTGCTTGACCCAGTACATACATGTTGAATCACTCTCTTTCTGCGTTGAGCACATACTGATACAGTGATACCAGTGGTGGAAAAAGTACTCACATGTTTTACTTAACCCAATAAGACCTGAGACCGCGTCTAAAAAAATCTAAATCCTGAAAAGAAATCGGAAAAAAATATTTAAAAATAATTTTCACGATTTTTCAAAAATAGCAGATCTACAAGCTTGCGACGCATTGTGAGCTTGTACTGTAGATCGAGCTTGTAGAAGTAAAAGTACTGACAATTAGAAATACTGCAGTAAAGTAAAAAAATACGTACCTCACAATTGTACTGTAAGTGCAGTACTTCAGTAAATGTACTTACTTACTTTAACACCACTGCTTTGATAGCATGACATAATCAACAATCTTTATCAGATAGACTGACCTCTGTGCTGGTAGATACCAGATGCATGTTCTATTCCTATAGTCATTCTGTTCTGTTCCATGCCTCATAATAATATCTTCCGGTCACGTGCATGTGTCCAGTATATATACTGTATATAGCCTCTATGTGTGTATAACAAACTTCATAACTTGCCGTGTGATACTTGGCCTGGTTGTCATCTTGTTCTGCGCGACTCAACTGGAACACCACTCAGCACCCTGAGTTAGAGGGACGCTCGTAGAGGAAGCACAAGGTTCGGTCAACTATAGATTCACAACAGTCTGACACTGGTTATTCATTAATTCATTAAGGAGGCGGGATAGAGAGTTGCACCTGAGGTAATGCCAGTGCTACTAGCCTCAGCTGTTCATCATCGTCCCAAAACGTTCGGGGTGAGTGAGTCCGACCGCATCCCATATCCTTCTGATGGATTTTGTATGGCTGTCAATGTTTATATCAGGGGTTATATCAACAGGGGGTCCGGGACCCCTAGGGGGCCCTCTGAGTTACTACAGGGGGGCCGCCAAATCTTTGTGTGATATGATTTTTTTTTTTACCATAACCACTCGAACCCTAGCATCCCTTTTCTGAGGAGAACTTTAGCCAAAAATAGCAGATCTACAAGCTCACAAAGCCTCGCGCTGCGAGGCGTTGTGAGCTTGTAGATCGGCTATTTTTTAGCAAAGAGGTATAGGTGTAGAGGGGAAAAAGAGCAGACCAAGTAAACAAAAAAGTTTAATCTGAAACACAATTTTATACAATATGTAGAGGGGGGGGTCCCTGCTTCATCCCTCTCTCAGCTAAGGGGTCCTTGGCCTGAAAAGGTTGAAGACCCCTGGTTTATATCATTCATAAAATCACGCTGAAAGTGACTCCAAACCATGTCGTCCACAGATGATACGTCAGCCTGCGAGTTAGTTCAGGCTGAATGCACTCGAGAGGTTACATGCATGCTCATTAATATGTGACCGTATGATACAGCGTCATGATGCAAGACCCCATACGTCATGCACTGACGTGGCAATCAGCTGTCCAATGGGGCGGGTTATTTAAGCTAACCTAAAGTCTGCGTTAACTTCCTTCCGCTTGTGTGTTATGGTTGTTGTTGTCATGCAGCGTTTGCTTGTTTCTTGCTCGTTGTTTGGTGGTTTGCTGGTGCTACTGCTACATGCTACATGCTGCTTAAATCATGCTTCCCAGCTCAGAAGCTGCTGTCTATGCTGTGATTATTATAATGTAGCAGAGCCTGAACACCAAGATAAAATATGACATCCACACTTGTATTCTCATTCCATAATCTATTGGGTCTATGATGGTTCAATGTATTTGTGAGTTATGTGACTGAACTGTAGTTGTGTTTATAGTTGTGTTTATTTGCGGCACTTTAACCATATGTATGTATGGTGGGGAGTAGCTTTCGCTGAAAATAGCAGATCGACAAGCTCACAACTGAGCTTGTAAATCGTCTAGTTTGGCTACTTTTGTGTGACATAAGGAACCAGTCCTGTGTGTGTGTGTGTGTGTGTGTGTGTGTGTGTATGTGAGTGTATGTGAGTGCAGTGCATGCATAGTGCATAATGTAGTCTGTGTTTTCAGACGGGAGGTATTGGATACACAGCCTCGGCATATGCACGTGTGCACGCACGCACACACACATGCACACACGTGCACTCACAGATCGACAAGCTCACAAGGCGACACAATGCGCCGCATTATGAGCTTGTGAGCTTGTCGTTCGGCCATTGTCAGCGAAAGCTTTCCCCACAATAACAGAAAACATAAAAGACACTGCTACGGTACAGAGCCTTGAGGGACACCGCGTTGAGACAGCGTTGTAGTCGAGCTGCTGTTGCTGAGCAGTGGTGGAAAGTAACTAAGTACATTTACTTAAGTAAATGTTTGAGGTATTTATACTTTACTGGAGTATTTCCAATTTCCAATACGTTTACTTCTACTCCACTACATCTCAGAGGCAAATATTGTACTTTTACTCCACTACAATTGTTTGAAAACTTTAGTTACTAGTTACTTTTCAGATATAAATGATTGCATTGTAAAACATACATTAACCACTTCAGCCCTATTTTATACCTATAGGCTATTTGAAAATAGCAGATCTACAAGCTCACAACGCGTCGCGAGCTTGTAGATTGGCTATTTTCAAACATTTTAGTGCTTTTACTTTTGGTACTTTAAGTACATTTTGATACCAATACGTTTGTACTTTTACTCAAGTACGTTTTGAATTCCGGACTTTCACTTGTAACAGAGTACTTCTACATTGCAGAGTATCGATACTTTAACTCAAGTAAAACATTCGTGTACTTTTTCCCACCACTGGAGCTGAGGTAAACTTCCAGTTGAGTGAGTGTAGAGTACAGTAGATAATGTTTCTCTTCTCACCAGCGGTTTGCAGCAGAAACCCGCTGGGGAGCAGATAAACTAGCACACTGACACAAGAGTTTAGCAGCACTCTTATGTATACACTTACACTGTGTGTGTGTGTGTGTGTGTGTGTGTGTGTGTGTGTGTGTGTGTGTGTGTGTGTGTGTGTGTGTGTGTGTGTGTGTGTGTGTGTGTGTGTGTGTGTGTGTGTGTGTGTGTGTGTGTGTGTGTGTGTGTGTGTGTGCGTGCGTGCGTGCGTGCGTGCGTGTGCGTGTGTGTTTGTATTACTATACTTGCGAGGACCAAGTATAGTAGAATTTGAAGAAAAATACATTGTGAGGACCGTTTCCTGGTCCTCACAAGACAAATGGTTGTTTTATAGTTAAAAAAACATTTCTAGAGATACGTTAACAATTAGAAAAACAGGTTAGGATTAGACATTTAGAGGTTAGGTTTAGGGATTGGATTTAGAGTTAAACATGATTTATACTTAGTTGCACGCCAGTGTCATGCACCGAAAAATAGCCGATCTATAAGCTCACAGCGCGTCGCAGCGCGACGCGTTGTGGGCTTGTAGATCTGCTGTTTTTCGGCTTTAGGCTTACGTTTAAAAATGGCAAAATATATATATATGTTTAAATGACATTCATAAAATGGCTGTCCTTAAGCGTTGATGTCCTCACAAGTATAGTAATACAAACTTGTGTGTGCGTGTGCGTTTGTGTGTGTGTGTGTGTGTGTGTGTGTGTGTGTGTGTGTGTGCATACAGTACGTGACCTCCTTTGCTTAGGAAAGCAACAGGAAATGGATGTAGAGTAGACGAACAAAACTGAACCTTCCTTTTTACTTGCCGTAACTCAAAAAAGAAACTCTGTACTCAAGCATACATACAGTACTGGAGGAAATGAGTTACTTTACAGCCACTTCCTGGCACATAAATGCTTACTCATAGTGGAGACAATAAAGGTTGTTGTACAGCCGTATAGCTTAGAGAGTTTTGTTTTTGCTTTGTACCCTCCCCCCCAATATGACCATTTGATCCCTCCCCACATGCATTTATGTATGTGTGTTGTCACTGCTGTTATATCCTACTGCAACAGGGGTCTTCAACAGGGGGGTCCGGGACCCCTAGGGGGTCCTCAGAGTTACTACAGGGGGGGTCCGCCAAATCCTTGAGTGATATGATTTTTTTTTGTACCTTAACCACTTGAACCCTAGCATCCCTTTTCTGAGGAGAACTTTAGTCAAACATAGCAGATCTACAAGCTCACAACGCCTCGCGCTGCGAGCTTGTAGATCGGCTCTTTTTGGCAAAGAGGTATAGGTGTAGAGGGAAAAAAGAGCAGACCAAGTAAACAGAAAAAAAGTTTAATCTGAAACACAATTTTATACGATATGTAGAGGGGGGTCCCTGCTTCATCTTTGTCTCAGCTAAGGGGTCCTTGGCCTGAAAAGGTTGAAGACCCCTGTCCTACTGACTCACCTCCCCCCCCCCCCCCCCGAACATGGGCCAATTGTGTTTGTATATAGTAGACGCTTGTCAGTTTTTGAATGACGAGCGTTTTTGTGATGGTGTTGTAAGCTTGTAGATCGGCTATTCTCATAGGAGATGTATTATGTGAGACACACATCCGGGTTTTTTCACCAATAAGCACCTTTGTTTGACTCGGCGGCGCCGAGACAGCTGACGCTTCACCGGGTCGAACAAAGGCAGCACGTGACGTTGATCCCCTTCCCCTATTCGCTCATATAGGACATGACATTATGTGTACGCAGAAGAATAGGGGTTAACTTGGTTAACCCATTGAGACCTGAAGCCGATTCTACATGTCTCCTAAATCTCAACAGTTTTCTGAAAAACGTATGTTTCTATATCAGTGGTGCTCAATCTTTTTCATGTCAAGGACCCCCAAAATTATATGTATTTGGCCAGGGACACAAAATATTGTGTTCCAGGGACCTCCAGAGCAAAGATTTGAGTTAAAAAATGTTCGCTTAAAAAATATATATATTCAAAGATTTGCACACATTTTCACGATTTTTCAAAAATTGCAGATCTACAAGCTCTTGTAGGCCTATATCTGCTATTTTTGAATAGCCAAAGTGTAAAATAAAGCGTTTTTTCAAATCTAAAAATGATACAGTGGGTTAAGCCATAGAGTTAAACAAAAGCAAGCCCAACTAAGCAACTACACTTTGGAAACAAGACCATAAAAACTACCTAGAACTACCAATATTTACGAGCGACTTTAACAAGCCTGTAAAGTCGCTTATAATAAGCAGACGTGGCAACACTTCAGGCTACTCAGAAATGCTGTCAAAACACAGCGGCTGTTTGTTTGGATTGTCTGTAGGTCTCTGGCAGTGTTGCCAAGTCTGCTTTTTATAAGCAGCTTAGGGCTTGTTTTTCTGTCAAGTTGCTTGTAAAAATATTTGTGGTTGCAGGTTGTTTTTGTTTTGGCTTGTTGCAAAAGTGTAGTTGCTGAAGCTATATCAACAAATTTAGCTGGGGACACTTTGAGAAACAATGCACTAAATCATTGGTTCTCAAAGTGGGGTCCGGGGACCCCCAGGGGTCCTTGAGGGAGTTCCAGGGGGTTCCCAGCTAAAATGATGGATAGAAACCAAATGGACCCATATGGGTCTGTAACTCTGAGAGTGTACAAAAGAGTGTACATTTGTACACTCTCAGAGTTACATTAACATAGATTTTACAATATGAATTGGGGTCCCAGAGATAGAAATGCCATTAAATGGGGGTCCGTAGCCTAATGACGCATGTCAAACTGGGGGTACTTATTAAAATGGTTGAGAATCACTGCTAGAGCAGTAAAAATCTTCTCTTATGGGGGGTCCTTTGGCATATCTTTTAAAATGGGGGTCCGCGGGCTAATAAGTGACAATTTGGGGGTCCTTGACATGAAAACATTTGAGAACCACTGCA
>NC_139955.1:46045207-46195079 GCF_963454915.1 Gymnoscopelus microlampas
GGAGACCCTACCTTACAGGCTTAGGAGCTGAACATCCAGTGGGAAATGGGGGGGGATGGTCGCTATGACTCTGGTAGATTGAAAATGTCAGAATCATAAAATATATCTACGAGAGTAGTGTAATCTACGGCTATGGACGGGGTAGAGGGAGGAGGTGATGAAGGTGCGTGTAGCGAGGAACCACTCAAACCCCCTTCACTTGGAGATTGTGGGAAGATTTAGCAGGTGGTCGATTGGCTGCTGGTTCAATAGACAACAGTTCAGTAGGCTACAGTATGGACAGTATTAGACGTGCTCACTGTGCGTTCTCTTGTATGTTCCTTTGTCTTGCACGCTATGCAAGCACTGCTGACATACAACATGCTGTTGTATGTTGTATGTCTTATATTAACATTGGCTTAAAGGGATAGTTCACACCCAAAATTACTTTTTTTCCTATGGATTAGTCACCCCATGGAGACTTGAATTCATGGATATTATTTTTTAAGACAATAATTTGATGACGGGCAGCGGTTCTAGTACGAGACACAAAGAGCCTCCTTTGTGTCTCCTGCCGGAACCGCTGCCTACAAGTCCGCTGGTTATCAAATTATTGTCTTAGGAATGAGACAAAAAACAAAAAATATCCATGAATTCAAGTGTCCATGGGGTGACTAATCCATAGGAAAAAAAGTTATTTTTTGGGGTGAACTATTCCTTTAAGGGGGCGGGGTCCTTGAAATATTTAAGTGTGAGAACCACAGGGGCCACTTGTAATACCTTCGTAGCCCACCAGTGGTCCCCGGACCCCACAGTTTGAGAATCACTACACAGCGTGATAGTACAGTTTGGCGACCCCCCCCCCCACTCTTGCAGGATCAATAAAGGTCTTATCTCTCTCTCTCTCTCTCTCTCTCTCTCTCTCTGTGTCTCCATCAGTGTGACTCGCCCCCTCCCCTCCCCATCACCCCTCCAGTCATGACGGACTTGGACGCGTCGGCGGTGGGGGAGCCCCCCCCTCCCTACATGATCTTCGTGGTGGTCTTCCTGTTCTTCGTCACGGGCCTGCTGGGCTTCCTCATCTGCCACCTGCTGAAGAAGAAGGGCTACCGCTGCCGCACGGCCGACATGGACGACGAGGAGGAGCAGGAGGAGGAGAAGAAGCAGGGCCTGAACAACAGCGTGGAAGGAGGTGAGTCTGTGTGTTGACCAGGGGCCGACACAGGGGCCCCCGTTCAACCCCGGGAACCCATCTGTGTAAACCAGGGGTTCTCAAACTTTGTCGTGTCAAGGACACCCAAATTGACACTTATTAGCCCGCGGACCCCCATTTGAAAAAGATATGCCAGGGACCCCCATAAGAGAAGATTTTTTTTACGGCTCTAGCAGTGATTTTCAACCATTTTAAATTTCTTGGACCCCCAGTTGACATGGCGTTAGGGCTACGGACCCCCATTTAATGGCATTTCTATCTCTGGGACCCCAATTTATATTGTAAAAATCAATGTTAATTTAACTCTGAGAGTGTACAAAATGGAACCAAATGGACCCGTTAGGGTCCATTTGGTTCCATTTGTACACTCTCAGAGTTACAGACCCATAAGCGCCCATTTGGTTCCTAACTACCATTTATTTAGCTGGGGACCCCCTGGAACTCCCTCACCGGACCCCACTTTGAGAACCAACGGTGTAAACCACTTCATCCATTATTTTATAATGGTGGTTTTCAACCCTTTTCATGCCAGGGACCCCTAAATTGATATACACTTGGCCGCGGACCCCCATCTGAAAATGTTTTGTGCCCGGGACCACCCAGAAGCAAAGATTTGAGTTAAAAATGTTTGCTTTAAAAGATATGTATATTCAAAGCTATGCACACATTTTCAAGATTTTTCAAAAATAGCAGATCTACAAGCTCATGTTGTATATCTGCTATTTTTGAATAGCCAAAGCTAAGTGGTTAAAATGATTTTGATGCTACGTTAACTCATTTTGCTGGGGACCCCCTGGTACTCCCCCCAAGGACCACTGGTGGTCCCCGGACCACTGGTTGAGAACCACTGCTTTAGGCTATTCAAAAATAGCAGATATACAAGCTCATAGCGTGGCACTGAGTGCCGTGCTATGAACTTGTAGATCTGCTATTTTTTGAAAAATCTTTGAATATGTATATATATTTTTAAAGGGAACATTTTTGACTCAAATCGTTGCTTCTGGGAGGTCACCTGGAGCAACATATTTTATACAAATGTTTGCTTAAAAAAAATCATATTCAAAGATTATTGGCGATTAAAAAAAAAAAATAGCAGATCTACAAGCTCATAGCGCGGCACTCGGTGCCGCGCTATGAGCTTGTAGATCTGCTATTTTGGAATTGCCAAAGTATAAAATAATGGTTATAACTTAACATGTAAAATGACACTTGTTTCCACTGAAATGTATTAGGTTATAGCGTGAGGATAGGGTGTGTGTCCGGGCAGCTCAGTCTGGTAGAGCTCTCTCCTTATTTTGGACCACAAGGTCATGGGTTCGATCCCGGGTACCGCCAACTCAGCGTATGAGTATAGCGCGGCGGCTTGGGTGCGGCAAGTCGTGCGGTAGTGAGTAATACGAGCTGATGATGGTAGGTGTGGCGCAGCCACGGCATTCCGTCCCCCAGGGGTCTAGCGCATTGTAGCGGGGATAGAGTCCCACGTTCTGGGCTGATACCGACCTACTTAGGGTTAGTTTTTTTATGAGGTTAGGGTTAGGCTTCTTTATACTGTCTGTGCACCACCATAGGACCAACGGTACTTCAGAACAATAGGCGGGACTAATGGCGTGACACCGTTGCGGTAGGGAGTTACAGTAGTCACGGTTTGAGGTGACTGAGGCCTGAATAAGGAGCAGAGTTGATTTTGACAGCAAACTTTGATTTAGTTTTAGTCATAGTCTTTTGAATAAAATTCCATTTAGTTTTAGTCATATTTTAGTCATCTGAAATGTTTTAGCTAAATATCATATGGTTATAGTCGACTAAATCTACAGTTGATTTAGTCGGCCAAAATGTATTTTTAGCGGTGCCTTGATGGCGTCGTAATGGCTGATTTTACACTTGGTTGCATGCTGAAAATAGCCGATCTACAAGCTCACAACGCGTCGCGATGCGACGCGTTGTGAGCTTGTGTATCTGCTATTTTCAGGGCGCAACACCCGAGCGCAAAATAAAATGACTCGTCTTTTAGTTCTACTGGATCGCTAGTCCCTCACTAACATTTTTGTCTTGTTTTTATTTGTTGACGAATTTGTCAATATATTTAGTCTTAGTTTTTGTTTGGGTTTGGTCAGTGAAAAAAGGTAGTCGACAAACATTTTTTGTTATAGTTTTAGTCGACGAAATGAACACTGTACAGCAGTCAAGCTTTGAGATGACTGAGGCCTGGATAAGGAGTTGGACAGGCTCCTGGGTGAGGAACGGTCTGATCTTTGGGGTGTTATATAGTGTAAAACTACAGGAGCGAGTGACCGCTGTAGTGCATGTGCCTTGAAGGACAGCTGACCGTCCGGGACAACGCCCAGGCTCTTGGTAGTCGGAACCGAAGCCACCAGGGACTTTGTCGCTGGAAATGGTGACATCCTACATTGGGCAGGACTTACCTACGATGAAGCTGAGACAGAGACAGTGTAGGAGAGACAAACAGTAGGAAAGTGAGACAGAGACAGTGTAGGAGAGGCAAACAGTAGGAAAGAGAGACAGAGACAGTGTAGGAGAGACAGACAGAAAGCTGTGAGAGACAGGGTAGGGGAGACAGACAGTAGGAAAGTGAGACAGAGACAGTGTAGGAGAGACAGACAGTAGGAAAGCTGAGACAGAGACAGTGTAGGAGAGACAGACAGTAGGAAAGAGAGACAGAGACAGTGTAGGAGAGACAGACAGTAGGAAAGAGAGACAGAGACAGTGTAGGAGAGACAAACAGTAGGAAAGAGAGACAGAGACAGTGTAGGAGAGACAAACAGTAGGAAAGCTGAGACAGAGACAGTGTAGGAGAGACAAACAGTAGGAAAGAGAGACAGAGACAGTGTAGGAGAGACAAACAGTAGGAAAGCTGAGACAGAGACAGTGTAGGAGAGACAAACAGTAGGAAAGAGAGACAGACAGTGTAGGAGAGACAAACAGTAGGAAAGAGAGACAGAGACAGTGTAGAAGAGACAAACAGTAGGAAAGTGAGACAGAGACAGTGTAGGAGAGGCAAACAGTAGGAAAGTGAGACAGAGACAGCGTAGGAGAGACAAACAGTAGGAAAGAGAGACAGAGACAGTGTAGGAGAGACAAACAGTAGGAAAGAGAGACAGAGACAGTGTAGGAGAGACAAACAGTAGGAAAGAGAGACAGAGACAGTGTAGGAGAGACAAACAGTAGGAAAGAGAGACAGAGACAGTGTAGGAGAGACAAACAGTAGGAAAGAGAGACAGAGACAGTGTAGGAGAGACAAACAGTAGGAAAGAGAGACAGAGACAGTGTAGGAGAGACAAACAGTAGGAAAGAGAGACAGAGACAGTGTAGGAGAGACAAACAGTAGGAAAGAGAGACAGAGACAGTGTAGGAGAGACAAACAGTAGGAAAGAGAGACAGAGACAGTGTAGGAGAGACAAACAGTAGGAAAGAGAGACAGAGACAGCGTAGGAGAGACAAACAGTAGGAAAGAGAGACAGAGACAGGGTAGGAGAGGCAAACAGTAGGAAAGTGAGACAGAGACAGTGTAGGAGAGACAAACAGTAGGAAAGAGAGACAGAGACAGTGTAGGAGAGACAAACAGTAGGAAAGAGAGACAGAGACAGGGTAGGAGAGACAAACAGTAGGAAAGTGAGACAGAGACAGCGTAGGAGAGACAAACAGTAGGAAAGTGAGACAGAGACAGTGTAGGAGAGACAAACAGTAGGAAAGAGAGACAGAGACAGTGTAGGAGAGACAAACAGTAGGAAAGAGAGACAGAGACAGTGTAGGAGAGACAGACAGTAGGAAAGAGAGACAGAGACAGTGTAGGAGAGACAAACAGTAGGAAAGAGAGACAGAGACAGTGTAGGAGAGACAAACAGTAGGAAAGAGAGACAGAGACAGTGTAGGAGAGACAAACAGTAGGAAAGAGAGACAGAGACAGTGTAGGAGAGACAAACAGTAGGAAAGAGAGACAGAGACAGTGTAGGAGAGACAGACAGTAGGAAAGAGAGACAGAGACAGTGTAGGAGAGACAAACAGTAGGAAAGAGAGACAGAGACAGTGTAGGAGAGACAAACAGTAGGAAAGAGAGACAGAGACAGTGTAGGAGAGACAAACAGTAGGAAAGTGAGACAGAGACAGCGTAGGAGAGACAAACAGTAGGAAAGTGAGACAGAGACAGCGTAGGAGAGACAAACAGTAGGAAAGTGAGACAGAGACAGTGTAGGAGAGACAAACAGTAGGAAAGAGAGACAGAGACAGTGTAGGAGAGACAAACAGTAGGAAAGAGAGACAGAGACAGTGTAGGAGAGACAAACAGTAGGAAAGAGAGACAGAGACAGGGTAGGAGAGACAAACAGTAGGAAAGAGAGACAGAGACAGTGTAGGAGAGACAAACAGTAGGAAAGAGAGACAGAGACAGTGTAGGAGAGACAAACAGTAGGAAAGAGAGACAGAGACAGTGTAGGAGAGACAAACAGTAGGAAAGAGAGACAGAGACAGTGTAGGAGAGACAAACAGTAGGAAAGTGAGACAGAGACAGTGTAGGAGAGACAAACAGTAGGAAAGTGAGACAGAGACAGCGTAGGAGAGACAAACAGTAGGAAAGTGAGACAGAGACAGCGTAGGAGAGACAAACAGTAGGAAAGTGAGACAGAGACAGCGTAGGAGAGACAAACAGTAGGAAAGTGAGACAGAGACAGCGTAGGAGAGACAAACAGTAGGAAAGAGAGACAGAGACAGTGTAGGAGAGACAAACAGTAGGAAAGAGAGACACAGACAGTGTAGGAGAGACAGACAGTAGGAAAGAGAGACAGACAGTAGGATAGCTTAAGCATTAAACAGATGTAAAACGCTCAACCTACCGTAGAGGGCGCGGCTCTTTAATGCTGAACACAGCATGTCTTGTTTGTCTTGTTTCTGCTGCTTCAGATGTTTACTGTTTGTTGTTGTTTTTTATATCTAATCAGCATCACAGTAAAATGTTAATGCAGAACACAGAGTGTTTTAGCTTCATGTTCTTCTGGAGAGGCTCTTTAATAGGGGTGCAACAATACAGTAGTTGTATCGATGTATTGATTTTGAATTCCAACGATACAACTACATCGATATGTAAACAGCAACTTATCGTATCGTGTGACTTGTGTCGTTTGCAATGCAAATAATCCATTGTAAGAATACTTAGCAATATTAAGACAAGAAAGACAGGGTTTAATTACTTTTCCGTTCCATATCGCTACACTTGGTCTATGCATCGAGTGTAATCTCTGTGTTTTATGTCAAGGTGCAAATGTGTCCATAATGTGTTTAATAATGTCCATGTGTTTGCCAGAGAATCACAGTTTACTTATTTATATCCATAATAACAGAATGTTCCCTTAAAATAAAACTTCTGCTTTTAAAAGTTTAAAAGTGCGTGTGTGTGTGTGTGTGTGTGTGTGTGTGTGTGTGTGTGTGTGTGTGTGTGTGTGTGTGTGTGTGTGTGTGTGTGTGTGTGTGTGTGTGTGTGTGTGTGTGTGTGTGTGTGTGTGTGTGTGTGTGTGTGTGTGCGTGCGTGTGCGTACTCCCTCCTGCTGTGTGACTGAGTTCTCGTTGTCCTAGTCTGGTCTTCTTTGTCTTGTCCTATATATGTTTTTCTCTTTCCCCTCTCTCTGGACTGAGCCCCCCAGGCCTGTGTTAGAACTGGATGGACTGAGCCCCCCAGGCCTGTGTTAGAACTGGATGGACTGAGCCCCCCAGGCCTGTGTTAGAACTGGATGGACTGAGCCCCCCAGGCCTGTGTTAGAACTGGATGGACTGAGCCCCCCAGGCCTGTGTTAGAACTGGATGGACTGAGCCCCCCAGGCCTGTGTTAGAACTGGATGGGAGGGCGCACTACAAATACCTATGACCCCTACTCTTTAATGCTGACCAGTGTGTGTGTGTGTGTGTGTGTGTGTGTGTGTGTGTGTGTGTGTGTGTGTGTGTGTGTGTGTGTGTGCTTTGTCTCAGATGATGACGAGGACAATCAGGACACAGTGGAGCAGATCCTCAAATGTATCATAGAGAACGAGGGTGAGCACACCAACTACACACTAACAACACAACCACTGACATCACACTAACAACACAACCACTGACAAAACACTAACATCACACTAACAACACACTGACAGTACACAAACACTAACAACACTGACACTGTGTTTTCCCCAACTATTATTATTTTCTACATTATCATTTCAAAAGATTTTCCAAACATTTTTGTCATATTGCGTTATAGTGCTCTAAAGGTCAATTTATGCTTTGTGTGTGTGTGTGTGTGTGTGTGTGTGTGTGTGTGTGTGTGTGTGTGTGTGTGTGTGTGTGTGTGTGTGTGTGTGTGTGTGTGTGTGTGTGTGTGTGTGTGTGTGTGTGTGTGTGTGTGTGTGTGTGTGTGTGTCTGTGTGTGTGTGTGTGTGTGTCTGTGTCTGTGTGTGTGTGTGTGTGTTGCAGCCAACATGGAGGCCTTCAAGGAGATGCTGGGGACCCAGAACGTGTGTGTCCGTCATGACCCCAGGTCAGTCATGACCTCTGACCACTGGGGGAGGGGGGGAATAACGAGAGAGAGGAAAGAATTATTATACACCCTCCTATACCTATATTAAAGTTAAAAAGGGAGGACCGTTCCTTTTTAACATATATATATCTCCATATACGGGCACAAAAGGAACACAGACACCAAGGCACCAGGCACCTGTGTAGCCTGACAGCGCGTTGTGGGTTCGAGTCCCGATCCCGACGACCTTTGCTGCATGTCACTCCCCATCTCTCTCCCCATTTCCTGTCAGCCTATACTGTCCTGTCCATTAATGGGTAAAAGCCCCCCCCCCCCCCCCCCCCCAAAAAAAAAGGAACGCAGACAGACGGGTCCTACTCTGACAAAGCTCCCGACACCATGACTCAGACATATTGGTCGCATCGGCAGGGCGACGTAGGTGTGGGGTAAACAGCTCTAGAAAAAAAAAACACAATTAAAAATAAACTTCCCTATTTTGGGCTTGTACTTATTGACAAAAGCTTTTTTTCCCTAAGGTTCTAAAATATTCACAACGTGTGACAGCGCCATGAGTTGTGAACTTGACTATTTTCATTTTTTTCATTTTTTTTGTGTCATTTCTCAATAGTCTCTCAAACCCCAGCATTCCTATTCTGGGGGGAATAGGCATGAAAATGTTTAAGAACCACTGGCTTAGCTGTGTAAAGTTCACTTTGAGCTGCATCCAACGCAACCACAAAAACATTTATTTTTTGTTTTTTTGTGGTAATCGTTTTTTGTTTTTGTTTTTATATATATTTCACGGCTCGGCCCGACTAATAAGCATAGATTTTCAGCCAGGCTCGGCCCAAAAACGTCGGGTCAGGTAGGGTCGGGTTTGGGCAGAATTTGAGGGAGTCACACACTTTTTGATGGCTGGTGGTAGGACGTTCCACGTTTTGGTGGCATAATAGTAGAATGAATTCATCCCCATGTTTGAATCTGGAGGGAATGAGATCAGTGGAGCTGTGCCTCACTCTCATTCTTTTGAAGTAGTTTGACATGGACACTGGTCCCTGGAGGATCTGGAAGAAAACATCAAAACGACAGCATTCAGAAAACATCAAAACGACAGCATTCAGTGATGCTGCATTTAAAACGGTTGCTCTCCCTCCCTCCCTCCTCCTCTCTCTCTCTCTCTCTCTCTCTCTCTCTCTCTCTCTCTCTCTCTCTCTCTCTCTCTCTCTCTCGCTCTCTCTCCCTTTGCTGCAGTAGTTAGGCTGCGGTTGTACCTGTGCTAGTGGGTGTGGTAGAGTGTGTGTGTGGGTGTGTGTATGTGTTGCTCTATAAAGAAGCAGCACTGCGGCTGCCAGCATCATATTTCGTCCTCCACACACACACACACACACACACAGACACACACACACACACACACACACACAGACAGGGTCAGGGCAGACAGACTCTGGGAGACACTGGACTGCCTGCCTTGTTTGTAGAGCAGTGGTTCTCAAACATGTTCATGTCAAGGACCCACACATTGTATAGATTTGGCCGCAGACCCCTATCTGAAAAGCAGTGACCCCCAGAACAGAAGATTTATGTAAAAAAAAAAAAATGTTCTGCTATTTTCACTATATTTGAAATAGGTGTTAATTCAATATATATATTTTTTTTTAAAGTTTGTGTGTTTGAGAGTGAGTTTCCCTTCCTAGAAATCTAGTGGAGTCAAAAGTACAATATTTCTATTTGAAATGTAGCAGAGTGAAAGTGAAAAAAAATGTGTGTGTATATGTATATATATATATATATATATATATATATATATATAGTACAGTATACTCAAGTAAATGTACTTAGTTACTGTCCCTGAAGCCGACAGCAGAGCAACAGCTTTCAAAATGGAGTTGTGACAAGGCCTGTACTTTTGCTGACTCATCCCTGTGTGTTTGGGCTGTTTTTGCTGTGTCACCCATCACTGTGGTGTGCTGCACTGCTGTAATGTGTGATGTATCATCACTGTGGTGTGTTACACTGCTGTAATGTGTGATGTATCATCACTGTGGTGTGTTACACTGCTGTAATGTGTGATGTATCATCACTGTGGTGTGTTACACTGCTGTAATGTGTGATGTATCATCACTGTGGTGTGTTACTGCTGTAATGTGTGATGTATCATCCCTGTGGTGTGTTACACTGCTGTAATGTGTGATGTATCATCACTGTGGTGTGTTACACTGCTGTAATGTGTGATGTATCATCACTGTGGTGTGTTGCACTGCTGTAATGTGTGATGTATCATCACTGTGGTGTGTTACTGCTGTAATGTGTGATGTATCATCACTGTGGTGTGTTACACTGCTGTAATGTGTGATGTATCATCACTGTGGTGTGTTGCACTGCTGTAATGTGTGATGTATCATCACTGTGGGGTGTTGCACTGCTGTATGTGATGCATCCATCACTGTGGTGTGTTGCACTGCTGTAATGTGTGATGTATCATCACTGTGGTGTGTTGCACTACTGTAATGTGTGATGTATCATCACTGTGGTGTGTTGCACTACTGTAATGTGTGATGTATCATCACTGTGGTGTGTTACACTACTGTAATGTGTGATGTATCATCACTGTGGTGTGTTACTGCTGTAATGTGTGATGTATCATCACTGTGGTGTGTTACACTGCTGTAATGTATGATGTATCATCACTGTGGTGTGTTACACTACTGTAATATGTGATGTATCATCACTGTGGTGTGTTGCACTGCTGTAATGTGTGATGTATCATCACTGTGGTGTGTTGCACTGCTGTATGTGATGTATCATCACTGTGGTGTGTTGCACTGCTGTATGTGATGCATCCATCACTGTGGTGTGTTGCACTGCTGTAATGTGTGATGTATCATCACTGTGGTGTGTTGCACTGCTGTAATGTATGATGTATCATCACTGTGGTGTGTTGCACTGCTGTATGTGATGCATCCATCACTGTGGTGTGTTGCACTGCTGTAATGTGTGATGTATCATCACTGTGGTGTGTTGCACTGCTGTAATGTGTGATGTATCATCACTGTGGTGTGTTGCACTACTGTAATATGTGATGCATCCCACCCTGCAGACTACAACACTTGTTGGTTGTTTTTTATCACTCGTTCCTTTTTTGCAAATAGTTTTGTGCCAGGGGCAAAATGGGAGGTTGTATAATAAATAGCATGATTTATTGATACAGTATATTGTCGCTGTCGGGACAGAAAACCTGTCCAAATATAACTGTTACTTTCCAAGAAATAGAAAAAAATCGATCCAATGTAGTTGCTGGATCCATTTAGATTCAAACGTACATAAAATAAGTGCATAAATAGTCGTTAATCCATGTTCCTGTCCAAATTTTGTTCATAAATACATTTGTGCACACCTCTGCACTGTATACAGGCTAGAGGAGCAATCAGGTCCTTGACAGCGGCACATGCAGCAGTTTCTGGAGGTTTATGCTCAATGGGGCTTTGTGACAAGGAGATACTTTGGAACCATCAATAGGGCCCTGCTGGATGATCTCAGGCTTATAGGGAGTTAAAAGATCACAGATATACGCAGGAGCCCGACCATTTAGGGCTTTAAAAACAAGCAGTCAAATCTTAAAATCAATTTCAAAACTCACAGGTGAAGGGCTGCAAGGACTGGTGTAATGTACACACTTCTCTTTGTGTGGGCCAGGAGCCCTGCAGCTGCGTTTTGTATCAGTTGCAGTCTTTGAATATTTCGCTTACTGATCCCTGAATAAAGTGCATTGCTATAGTCAAGCCTGGAGGACATAAACGCGTGGATGACCTTTTCTAGGTCTGCAGCTGTAAGGAAGGGCCTGACCTTTGCTGGTTATCTATTATGGTTATCTTTTCTGCATCCACATGCTGGACTCTGACCTGGACTATTGTTTATTTATTAGTTAATAGTTTTGGTGCCATTATTAACACTGCATTATCAATGGGAAGGAAGATGAACTCTGTATGTTATCACCTGAGTGAGATAGTAATTATAAAGTGATACATTTTGTCTAAAACAATGATACGATGTTCAATTCTACTCCCTGGTGTTATTCAGACATGAGAGTGTGACATTGTTTTGAAATGGGAGTTATTTTTGGTGTTTGAATGCAAAATGTTAGGCTAGGTATTGTAGGCTATTTATATGTTAGATGATAGATATTCGGTTCACTGAGGCAGCAGCCATATCACTGTCATACAGATCTGAGGCTTCTGCTGGTCGTGTTTGTCCCGGTCTGTGGATTCTAGTTGTGTTTGTCACGGTCTGTGGATTCTAGTTGTGTTTGTCCCGGTCTGTGGATTCTAGTTGTGTTTGTCCCGGTCTGTGGATTCTAGTTGTGTTTGTCCCGTTCTGTGGATTCTAGTTGTGTTTGTCCCGGTCTGTGGATTCTAGTTGTGTTTGTCCCGGTCTGTGGATTCTAGTTGTGTTTGTCCCGGTCTGTGGATTCTAGTTGTGTTTGTCCCGGTCTGTGGATTCTAGTTGTGTTTGTCCCGGTCTGTGGATTCTAGTTGTGTTTGTCACGTTCTGTGGATTCTAGTTGTGTTTGTCACGTTCTGTGGATTCTAGTTGTGTTTGTCACGTTCTGTGGATTCTAGTTGTGTTTGTCACGTTCTGTGGATTCTAGTTGTGTTTGTCACGTTCTGTGGATTCTAGTTGTGTTTGTCACGGTCTGTGGATTCTCAGTCTGACTGACCACAAACGGACGGAGCTGTCTCCTCTGTGTGACCTCACTGTCATCAGCCACGGTGCCATCTTCAGTCCACTCTGAGAGTCTGAGAATCCCTGTCTGTCTATAGCATAGCACGCTGTGAAGAGCAGAGCCCTGGCCATTTATCTTCCAGAGAGAATTTTGAGCACCATATGTGGTGTATATGTCACAACATTGGTTCTCAAAGTGGGGTCCGGGGGTCCTTGGGGAGGTTCCAGTGGGTCCCCAGCAAAAGTAGTTAATGTAGCATCACAGTCATTGTAACAACTTTATCTATTTATAAGTTACAAGCTCACAGCACCTCACTTTGTGCCGCGCTGCGAGCTTGTAGATCTGCTTTTTTTAAACATTTTTGAAAAACCTTGAATGTTTTTTGGAACATTTTGCATTTTTTAACACAAATCACCTCTTCTGGGAGTCCCTGGCTCAAAACATCTTCAGATCAATTTAGGGGTCCTTGACATGAAATAGTTTGAGAACCACTGTGTTACATTATTAGAGGAAAACCAGTCAGATTGAAGGAGTGCTAGTTTTCTTGGAGTTCACCTCCTGAGGCGAGGAGCTGGTTTCCACCACGGCGGTTGATCAAGGGTTAGAATTGAAGCTGCGTGCTCAGCAACGAAATGAAGGGTTGACATGCAAGTCAGTTCCATGTCAATCATCAAGCAATCTGGGAACCCATTGGCCATAAAACAAACAAAAACAATTCCTTTGAATTTGCCTCTGCAGGGGGCACCACCCAATTCCCTGTGTAGACCGGATGTCGGCCCCTTTACTCTTCTTCCGGCGGTCCTCCTTTGTTTTCATACTACTAACATTTGTACCGCGTAACATGGACGTTACACAACGTTCCCTGTAGCGCGCGGCGTGCGCCTGGACGTTCACGCGCACATCTGAAATCTCTCGCGCACTAAAGAGGGAGCTAAACTGAGGGAGCTTAGCCCCCATGCTGCTACAGTGTAGCTATCCGTCTCCGAAATGAGAATCACACATGTAAGTCCCGCCCACTACATTTGATTGGGTAAAGCGCGGCTTGCTTCCTGGTCAAAGGCCCGCCCACTGTAAACTAGCCTCTACACGTTCTATAGGGACTTGCCGACAGATTCAGCGGAGCTCTGAATCTGTCTTGAGAGATGAATCATCAAGTAACAAAGTATGTCAGAGAACGAGGGTGTCTATCCACTGTTCAGTGTGCTAGACCTCTGGGAGGTGTTGACCCACCATCAGCTCCCAGCAGGCCTACTTACCACGCAATGTAGTTAGTTACCCAAGCCATGCTACTCATAGTACGGAGTAGGTGGTGCTCGAGCTCGAACCCAGGACCTTGTGACTGAGCTACCCAGACACAGTAGCTCAGTCGACATTAGGGATGGGCATTTGGACCTTTTTTGTTAAATAGTTAACCATTGGACTGTGGGCGGTTAACCATCTATGACGTCATATCAATAAATAAAGTTGCAGACCTACAGGGCAGTTCAAATGTATTGCGACATATACTGTAGGTCTATATCAAGGGGCAAGGCTGAGATATTTACGATGAGGCCGACAAAATGGCCAGAGTGGCGCTGTTTTACCCTGCGCCGACCTGTGAGTTCAGAAAGAATTTATTTTAGCGCAAGTGAATGGGTTTTTTGACAAACTTTAGACTAGATTTTCTTACTGTAATAAAAATTGTCATAAATTCTATATGCTTCCAGTCGCTAGTTTAAAGTCTCCTTTCAATCATCAGGATATGCGTTTTGCTAAATTATGGTTCTATTTATTATAAAATTGACGATAAAGTAGGCTATTCTCTAGGAGGGGCGGGATGATTTGATTGACACGCTACACAACCAATAGCATTCATTCCCCGCCCCCCGCTCTTGATTGACAAGTTACCCAACCAATAATGGTCTGAACTCATTCTGACGCGTATTGAAAGAAGGCGGACCTACAGTCTTGCAGCAAAGGCGTCATTTTCGGTCTGTAGAAAGCAGCGGAGGGGGTTTGTCCATCTCATTTATACAGTCTATGGTCTATATCAGTCTTTTTTCAAATGTTTTTTTTCTTTCTTATTAGGTATTATAAAATATTGTATGAGGAACAACTATAGTTTGTATTTAAGTGATTTATTCCATTAATATTCTGTTAATATTTTAATATTTTATATAAAAAATATTTTGTACTTAGTTTTGGTTATTTAGTCCCAAACGGTTAGTGACACACATTTCGGTTAGCTGTTTAACCGTCTGTGTGTAAATCTTAAAGGACAACTCCACCCATGTTTAACTTATCTTCATGTAATTGGTCCTCACTGATGCTCATTACAATAGGTACCATTTCTGTCTACTCACTCTGTTTCTCAGAGGAGGCCTGTGGACAGTTCAGAAACCTGCCTACCAGTGACATCATCGATGGGGAATCCAAGCTAATAGAAAATGCAGGCTTTCTATTCCTGTAAACTTAGCATGCTGTAATGGAAGCCATTGTTCTCGCATTAATAAAAGAAAAATGGGAAATCTTGTTTGAACAAAAAAAAATGCCTAACGATGATGTCACTGGTAGGCGGGTTTATGAGACACAGACCGAGTAGAAATAAATTGTACCATTTTATCATGAGCATTACAGACGTGATGATGATAGGTTAAAAATGGGTGAAGTCATCCTTTAAGTAAATCGATGAAATGACTCATGGGTGACTAAACAAATCCCTACAAATCAAGTTGTGTGATATGATTTTCTTTTGCTGAGATGATTAAAGTATACCATGTTGTTAATCTGAGATGATTAAAGTATACCATGTTGTTAACCTGAGATGATTAAAGTATACCATGTTGTTAATCTGAGATGATTAAAGTATAACATGTTGTTAATCTGAGATGATTAAAGTATACCATGTTGTTAACCTGAGATGATTAAAGTATACCATGTTGTTAACCTCCAGGCTTCGTAAGGAGTCGGTGGGGGGCATCCCGCCCCACATGCACACCGTGCACTCAGGCAGTGACCACAACACCTCCTGCATGCTGTGTGCTCAGAGCCGCAACAAGAAGGGCCGACGGCGCCCGAGCCGGACCCCTCGCTACCTGAAGCAGAAACCTGGAGAACAGACTATCCTCGCTGTGGGAAGGTGGGTACCTACACTACACTACACTGCACTGCACTGCACTGCACGACACGACACGACACGACACGACACGACACGACACGACACGACACCTTACCTTGGTCAAGTTGACCAAGTATAGAGCATAGCAGTGGCGGAGATTTTGTGGCACATATAGAATGCCCCCCCCCCCCCCCTTACCTCAAGGAACTGCTCGAGCCACACACCTCCACTCGCAGCCTCCACTCTGGAAACACTAACCGCCTCCAAGTCCCCCCCCCCCTACCCCCCCACCGAGCTCCGCACCATGGGCGCCCAAGCCTTCTGCTCAGCTGCCCCTCTACTATGGAACTCACTCCCGGACCAGCGAAGGGTCTTCCACAGTCTGTCCATGCTCTCAAGAGAGGATTAAAGACTTTCCTTTTTAATAAAGCATTTTAGGTTTTAACCCCTAGGTTTTCTTTGCCCCCCTTGCTTGTTGTTTTTACTTGTTTAACAAATAATAATTAAGACCCTCCTTTTTTAGATTGTTTTATGCAAATGTTTTTATTCTGTACTGTAGCACTTTGAGGTTTGTTCAAATGTAAAGCGCAATACAAATACAATTTATTATTATTATTATTATTATTATTATTATTATACATTTTTCCCATAGAGCTTATGATTTATATTAATTCCTTTAAGCCTGGAACCAAGCCATCCAGGCTCCTGGTGAATCAAACATTTGATTCTGTGTCCAAAAATATTTGAAAACTGCACAAAAAAAAGGATATTATATATATAAGTATAACATCTAATTAAATACTCAAATATCTTTTGGACACAGAGTCAAATGTTTTATGGTCTTGATTCACCAGGAGCCTGGATGGCTTATTCCAGCTTGTAGATCTGCTATTTTTGAAAAATCTTGTGCATATCTCTGAATATATATACACTTTTTAAAGTGAACATTTTTAACTCAAATCTTTGCTTCTGAGGGTCCCTGGCACAAAACAATTTCAGGTGGGGGGGTCCGCGGCCAAATACATATCAATTTGGCGGTCCTTGGCATGAAAACGTTGAAGACCCCTGCTGTAGAACATCAGAATGCATGTGACAAACCAAAACACTAACCCTGTCCTCCTTCCCGTCAGGTTCCGGGTCACACACACAGACAAGAAGCTCCACGGAGGCCAGGCCGACTCGGGGGATCAGCTGGACCAATCCCAGGACAGCGAGGACAGGAAGGAGGGGCAGGGAGACGGGAAGGAGGACGGATACAACCTGAGGAACATGTTCAAAGATGTCCGCCCGCCCCCCACCGCCGCCGCCGCCGACGGCACCAACGGGACCGCCCCGGCCCCGCCCCCCAAGCGCAGGAAGAGCCTGACCATATTTGGGCTGAGGCGCGGCAGCGACCCCTCCGGGCTGGTCAAATCGGCAACTCTGCCCGTGGCGGGGGCGGGAGGTACCGGCGGGCTTAGATTCCTGCAGCAGCCCACCGTGGTTCTGGAGGAACCGGTGCAGACTTCTAGTCCGGCGATTGATGCCGGAGTCAGGACTGAGAGCAGGTTCAAAACCACCGGTGCCAGCTTCGCGCTGACTCCAGAGCCCAGCCCAGCCCGTGGTCCCGTCACCCCAACAAATGTCCCCGGACTTGGGACCGGTGGCGGCCTCACATCCCTGCCTATCCAGGCTTCACCTAGACGGACAGTCAACATGGCCACTCCTGTCGCAGAGAAAGACGGAGGCGAGAGGAAGCTGGAGGTGTCTTCTCCTGGGCCGCAGCAAACTTCTACTCCCGTTTCCCCCGGCCCCGGCTCTGGTCCAGGTTTTACCTCCGGCCACGCCTCCCCTAGGCCATCGCCTTCCGTTCCGGCTCCTGCGCCTGTCCGCGCTCACCCCAGCTCCAGCGCCGGCTCCAGCCCGGATCCAGGTTTTGGGGGTAGCTTAGCGTCTCTAAGCCTCGGCTCATCTCCTCCATCTTCTCTCCTAGATAACACCTCGTTGCAGGTCCGGAGGAAAACTCCTCCGTCACCACCGCTATGCACTCCCAGCCCCAAGCTCGCCCAGACACCCACATATACCCCTAGTGAACCCCTAAAGCCCGCCTCCCCCTCTCTCAGTCTCCTCCCCATACCAGCCTTCATCCCAAAGACCACTAGTCAACCTCCTGCTACACTTTCACCACTGGGGATAAGCTCCAGCCCACTGCAAGACCGCAGTATCTCCCCGAGTCCCAAGCTTCGCTCTGCACTAAAGTCTCGACCCTCCCCTGCCTTGACTCCAGACCCTGCCCTTCCCCATAGCCCTGCCATGCCCCATAGCCCTGCCATGCCCCATAGCCCTGCTCTGACTCCAGACCCTGTCCTGCCCCATAGCCCTGCCATGCCCCATAGCCCTGCCATGCCCCATAGCCCTGCCATGCCCCGTAGCCCTGCTCTGACTCCAGACCCTGTCCTCCCCCATAGCCCTGCCATGCCCCATAGCCCTGCCATGACCCGTAGCCCTGCCCTGACTCCAAACCCTGCCATTCCCCATATTCCTGCTATGACGCTTAGCCCTGCCCTGATTCCAAACCCTACCATGCTCCATAGCCCTGCAACACCCCATAGCCCTGCCATGCCCCATAGCCCTGCCATGCCCCATAGCCCTGCCATGCCCCATAGCCCTGCCATGCCCCATAGCCCTGTCATGCCCCATAGCCCTGTCCTGACTCCAGACCCTACCGTGACCCATAGCCCTGCTGTGAGGCATAGCCCTGCCATGCCCCGTAGCCCTGTCCAAACCCGTAGCCCTGCTATGACCGATAGTCCTGCCCTGACTCCAGACCCTACCATGCTCCATAGCCCTGCGATGACCCATACCCCTGCCATGCCCCGTAGCCCTGTCCAAACCCGTAGCCCTGCTATGACCCATAGTCCTGCCCTGACTCCAGACCCTACCATGACCCATAGCCCTGCCATGCCCCATAGCCCTGCAATGACCCATAGCCCTGCCCTGACTCCAGATCCTGCAATGACTCATAGCCCTGCAATGACCCGTAGCCCTGCCATGACCCGTAGCCCTGTCCAAACCCCCTCCCTTGGAGGTTCGCCTCGCCTGAAGGTCAAGTCGGGTAGCGTCTACTCGGTGGCGTCCCCAGACTCGACGAGAGGAAGCCTGTTCACGACTCCCACCACTCCTCCGTCGGAGAGGCACGGAGAGACGGAGAGCGGCGGAAACGTGGAGACAGACGGATTAAGCCGGCGACAAACAGACGAACCTCCGCCCGCGTCGGTTGTTGGTGTCAAAAGCGATGTCCTCTCTGTCCCCGTTGACAAGCTGAGTAGTTTGCCTGTATCCCCTTCCAGTCCGTTATCCCCTTCCTCCCCACTAGGGGGCAGAGTAAGTAGCGTAAACGTGGTCAAAGCGAGCCCCGATAGCAAGCGGGTGTTTTCTGTGGTCACCATGGCGGAGGAGGGAGAGGTGGTGAGCCAGACGCCGAGTCGGGAGACGGATTCAACAGCGCCTCCTCAGGAAGACACCGGGAGGCGGGAGGCGGAGAAGGGGTCTTCGGGAGCGAGGGAGGACATGATGCAGATGGAGGACATTGGAGACTGTAAGGTGCAACGGGAGGAGGAGGAGAAAGCCTGAGAGGAGCAGGAGGAGGATGTGGAAGATGATGGCGCCCAAAACGGGACTGAAACAGGAAGTGCTCAAATCAAAGACTCTGGGTAGGAGAGAGACGGATGATAATGAGAAATCGTTGTTGTCGGGTGAAAACCTCAAATGTCCAAACCCCTTTTTTATTATTATATTTAAAAAAAAAAAAACGTTTTAAAAAAAGTGAAAATAGCTGATCTACAAGACACGTTGTGAGCTTGTAGATCGGCTATTTTGCTTTCGTGCGACACTCTAGTATGATGAAGTAGGGCATTAATTTATGAAAAATGAAATATGGAGGTATGAGGTTTCTGCCCAACCGCAACGAAATAGTAATTGTGAGGATAAGACTAGAGGCGACCGATGCCACATGTTTGGGTACGATGCGGATCCCGATATCGGAGAGTCATAGACCGCCGATTACCAATGTTTTTACCGATATTTTGTATTAAGAAACAAACAAACAAACAAACAAAACTTAGATGTGATTAAAGTTTATATTTGAGAAGATTTAAATGATGAGCAAACAAATATATACAAATAAACAAATCATCAAAAAATATATGATGGCAAAAGTGTCGAACAAAACAATATGTCGGTCAAAACAATATATAATGGTAAGGAGGATGATGAGAAAATAGTAATTCCGCGGACAAGACTATGACAAAGAAGAGGAAGTGGAGAAAAAATGGCAGACCTCATTGAACGGAAACTGTGAACAAAAAAGCAATAAACGAAAGCGTCAACCTGTACAGCCGCTTAACCTTACTGCTGACCAGCCCAGCAGGTGGCGCTCTAACCGACAGAGTGTTTATAGGAGCACGTCACCCATTTTCAACCTTATCGTCATAACCCTTAGTCCTCTCACTAATGCTCATTAAGATGCTACCATTTCTGTCTGCTCACCCTGTGAGTAGGCTGCTGTGGACAGTTTTCAGACCTACCAATGACATCATCGATTTGGGATTCCAAACTATTAGAAACTACAACCTTTCTCTTCCTGGACAGTTAGCATGCTGAAATAGAAGCCGTAGTTCTGGCGTTAATACACATTTAAACTAAAAATCACACCCAGTGTGAAGTGGGCGGTGTGGTCACAGTGGTCATCACAGTGATGGAAGTGATTCACTTAAAAAAAAACATAAAGTGTTTTTTTTAAGTGCATAGTCCTATTTATAGGGCTATGCACATGTGTCATGTGTTTCTAGCCAATCACAGTCCTGAATAGAGTCATGGTGGCCAATCACGGTGCAGGGTTAGGGGGGTACACTGGTGGCCAATCACAGTGCAGGGTTGGGGGGGTGCAATTGGGTCGATGTCCAAACCTCACATATAGGGGCGGTTGCACCGCCCAAAAATGAATGTTTTTTTCTGAAAATGTCCACAGCCCTCCTCTGAGACAGACTTAAATAGACAGAAATGGCGCCATTTTATAATGAGCATCAGTGAGGACCAATTGTATGAAGACAGGTTGAAAATGGGTGCAGTGCTCTTTTATCTCTCACATTCAGCACTTTACCGCCTGTTGACATGCTGACTCACTGGATAACGTGACCGACTGGATCGCTGTCGCTCCAATACGATACGATACGCCGACTACGTAACTGACGGATCAACAGGAAAAAGGAAAGCCGTGGGAACACGACCGATCGGCGGCACCGACAGGCCCTGGCTGTGAGCCCTCTTGTTGTTAATTATGTATTGCTATGGCAACCATGGTGCTTGTTTATGGACACTTGACCACATCGGTGGCCGGGGGAGGGGGGGTGGGGGCGGGGGGGCACCTTGTGGAGTCATGTGTCGATTCCTCCTGCTTTGCAAAAACAAAACTGAACTGGACAGAAAGAACTGTTTGGGTACTGCACTGCAGTACGATCGCACCAGGAATACGCTCTCTCTGAGAGCCCACTGCTTCCAGTACAATTGTACATATACAAGAGTTTTTTTTTTCTTTTTTTTTTGTCTCTGCAATATTTAACCTGCCTGCTGGTCTCATGAACTCAGGACATTTAACCAGTTCAACCATAACATTCTCTCTCTTACCTTCTTCTCTAGCTGACTATTCTTCCATAAGGGGCCGTTGTTTGTCCACTGAGGTTTTTTTTTTTGTTCCCCGCTCGCCGAAAATATTCAAAATATTTCAGCTCAAGCTCCAACCAGCTTCCACCAGCTTCAAGCAGATCAAAACGCCACACGTGAACAACGCACCAGCGCAAAAATAAATGCTCAGCACCACACCACACTGCTGGGGTTTCCCAAAACATGTCGCTCCCATAAACAATTCAAAACATACGCTGTGGTCAGTCAAAAAAATAAAACCCTTCTTGGTTGGACACGGCCCCTAATAGTAAATACTAAGAAGCACAAAATGTTAGACAATGCCATCATTATTAATCACTGAAAACACTATATACTTCATTGACTGGAGTCCCCCAGGGGTCTATGTTAGGTCCTCCAGTATTTCCCTCTACGGCATCTCTCTTCCCTGAAAATAGCCGATCTACAAGATCTACACGCAATGGCGAGGCGACGTGTCGTGAGCTTGTAGATCGTCTATTTTTGGCGAATACCCCCCTCCTCCCAGAGTAGGGAAACGCTATGGTTTCAGAGCGTAATCTAACCCGGTACATTTCCTACACACGTTTGCCATTAGATGCTTTTCCATTCTAGAGAGTCATGCTCCGCCGTGCGATATCTACGCGTTGCAACAAGGTAACGTTTTGGGCAACGTTTGCTCAAGAACAATTGCTCAACACACTCCTCCCTCCGGTGACTGAATGAATGCACACCCACATTCTTGTTCCCCACAACGGAGCATTCCTCTGTATTGTAGGTTATATACGCTGAGGTTGGGTCAGATGAAGTCCAACTTTTGCACTTTTCATGAATGATAAATGCATACAGAATATACAGAAATATTGCAAATATTTACACACACACACACACACACACACACACACACACACACACACACACACACACACACAGGGGCGTCACGGCCATTCACTGTGCGTACGATGCGACACCCTCACTCTCACAGATCCGTGATTTCATACCCCCCACTTTTTGGAAAAAATGAAAAATAAAAATGTTTTTTGATAATAAATTGGTAAAATCAGGCAAAAACAAGAATTAAATAACCTAACCCTAACCCTAAAACCGAAATAAAGTAACCAAAACACGAACAAAAACAAACAAAATCCGGCCAAAAAACGTTGCAAATTTTTGAACATTTGACAGTTACGAAAAAGAAGCAAAAATGGCAGATCCTAGATCTACTATTTTTGATACTTTTGTATGACGCTGTAGTATGATCAATTAGAGCATTCATTTACGAAACAAAAGATGGAGATAAGAGCCCGACAGCAACGATATTCATACCAATGTAAGCCGTGTGATGCCTAATTCATGCTACGTCATACGACAACCTATACATCGGGCTTAAGTATCGTAAATATACTTACGTCTGGTTTAACCAGTGTCTTCAGACTAGGACTTTGTACCTCACCTACTGTATGCCTTCATTCATTTCTTCCATAAGGGGGGCGGCGTCACGTGTCCACAGACAGTGTTTTATGAGCGGTGGGGTGCTTAGGATATCGTGTCCAGAGCTCTCGCTCACACAGCTGTTTATCGACGGCCGCAGCGTTCAAACCATCACCGCCCTGCCCTCGCTGTGCTAGAATGTTCCTGTCATCTGTGTTATTAGCACGAATAGCTTAGCTGAAACGACAGTAAACATCGGGGGGTAAATGACTGGGTTGTCAGCGGTGTTAATTTCGTCGTTTTTCACCGACGGAAACAAAATAAAAATGTAATAAAAACTAGGCTAAACTATGACCAAATGTACTGACAATTTCGTCAACAAATAACGAAAAAACAAAGATTTTTGGGAGGGACTAGTGGAGAAGAGATCCAGTAGAACTAAGACAGCTCATTTTATACTTGGCTGTGTGTGGGTGTCACAGTCAGCCTGTCTTTTTTCAGACATTACATTACAAATCAGAAAAGGTTTGAGAACCACACTGGCATGGCAGACAGGTCCTGGTAGCTCAAGCAACTCTTTCTGTGAACACAGCGCCCCCTAAAGCAAGCAATACAACACTGCTTACTGACCAATATCATCACACCACCATTTTAGTTCTGTGGCCATGCTACTAATCTGAAATATTTACCCGGATACAGTCCGATTATTATTATTTTTTTAAACCAATCACCAGCTTGTTTTTTTTTGTTTTTTTTTGTAACTTTTGAACTGGTACAATTATTTTATTGTTTTGACCAGAGAATATAAATGCTGCATTGCTCGCAATCTGAATACTTAACAGCCCCCCAAACAATCTTAAAGCTGTGAAAATGAATATTAGCTTTGTTAAAGTATATAAAGTGTATTTTACCAAAGTATGAAGTGTATTTTAAAGTGTAAAGTATTTTAAACTCGAGCTAAAGCCACTTAACAGCAGACAACATATGGGTGTGCATTGTGTAACTATTTACAGCGGTAGCTATGTGTGTTAGGAATCTCCCATCCTATAATAATAATAATAATAATAATAATAATATAACAATAATCTTTATTTGTATAGCACTTTTTAAGACAGAGTTACAAAGTAGCTTTGTAACATAAACAAATACATTCAACTGAAAAATGGTGCAAGAAATATAATAAAAAGGGGATTTGATGCAAACACAGAAATAGACTAATCGTTTGTAGAAGTCTTGTGTGTGTGTGTGTGTGTGTGTGTGTGTGTGTGTGTGTGTGTGTGTGTGTGTGTGTGTGTGTGTGTGTGTGTGTGTGTGTGTGTGTGTGTGTGTGTGTGTGTGTGTGTGTGTGTGTGTGTGTGTGCGTGCGTGCGTGTGTCATCCATCATTCATCATTTGTGTCACTGTGGTGTTGTAAACTACAATCCGTAATTTATTGATTTAACCACCAACTTATTTATAAAACCACTTCATGCTCAGTCAGCTTTGAGTATGTCATTAGAATTAAACATTTTCGCATAATAGTGGAAATAGCTGACCTACAAGCTCACAATATAAACATGATCAGAGTGGTGGTTAGAAGAAAACAAAAAGACAACACTTGGAAATCTACAAGCCGCCGATCTACAAGCGCACAACTTATTTTCGGTGAAGACATTTGGTGTGTGTGTGTGTGTGCGCGCACGTGCGTGCCTATTTGAGTCTATAATGACATAATAATGAGGATGCCAGCATTGAAGTGGTTTTATAAATAAGCTGGTGGTTAAATCAATAAATGACGGACTGTACCTTTATGCCACAGTGACACAATAGCCTGCCTAACCAGATGATGCCTGTATGTTTGCTCCAACGTGATTTATTTTGTTCGTTCATTTATTTATTTGTAATGTCTTGTGGGTCATGTGATCATGTGAGCTTGTTGGTCTTTGAGAACCTCTCAACAGAGAGTGTGGAAAACCACATTCATACTGCCGTCGTGCGTCACCAAAATAGCAGACCCTCAAGATCACCACGCGTCACATCCGCGCCACGTCGTGAGCTTGTAGGTCTGCTATTTTTGGGAGTTGGGCTTCATGGGCCTATGGGGACAGAGCTGACAGGTCAAAAGGTCAGACATTAAAGGCATTTCCTGGTGGTACTGGGAAAGGCTGGATGGGAGGTCTCCCTGTTGACCCACTTTATCAACTCTTTTCTTCTGCATGAGTCTGTTTGTTTCCCCTCTTTTCTTCCCCTCTGCCTCTATGACCATCTGTCTCTGTGCAGTGGTGGAAGAAGTACTGCAATGTATGTTTTACTTAAGTAAAAGTATCAATACCACAATTTAGAAAAACCCTAAATACAAGTAAAAGTCCGATGTTCAAAATGTCCCATTTCACTAGTTTGTCATGTATGTACTGTAGGGTATAAACATCTGTTGAATATGGCAGGATGTTTTATAATAATATTGAAAATCTTCAAAGTAACTAGTAACTAAAGTTTTAAAATAATTGTAGTGGAGTTAAAGTACAACATTTGTCTCTGAGATGTACTGGAGTAGAAGTAAAAGTATTGAAAATTCGAAATACTCCAGTACCTCAAAATTGTACTTGAGTACATGTACTTGATTACTTTACACCACTGGCTCTGTCCATGCTCCTCCTTCCCTGAATGTCTTCATCCAATGAAGAAGCCATTTCTCATGTTAGCTCCAAAACTAATTTATTTAGACGTGACATTTTTATTATTTATCCCCCATGTCAAAAGTATGGTAATCTATTCACAATATACTGTAGATCAACACATTGACTAGACTAGATAAGTGGTTCTCAAAGTGCAGTCCGGGGTCACGCCCCGGACTGCACGGGGGGTCCACAGTTTAGCCACCCTATTGTATACTATGTCTATTCAAATATAGCCAATCTACAACCTCACCGTGCTTATAGATCGAGTTATTATGTTCCAAAAAAAAATGGATTGTGAAAACTCATGTCTTAACCCAGGTCACCCTCTGCTGGCCACAAAGAGACATGGCATGTAGGCTGCAGTTATCTTTCAACATGTGTTAACAGTAAGATAGTGGGGGCGGGGCTTCACACACCCCTTGAAAATTAGCTGTTGTTCCTTGTGCAACATTTATAATTCACCATTATACAACAACTAGTGAAAATAGTGACGGACAAGCTCACACTGCGTTCGTTGGGCCGTGACCATAGAGTTAAAAATAAGGTTGTGATACTTTGTGAGCTTGTAGAGCGGTTATTTTCACTTCATTTAAAAATTAAAAGATAACAAATCTGGAGACAGTAGGTTTCTGACAGTAAAGCAACAATATTGATTGATTGATTGATTGATTGATGTACTTTATTTAGTAAGACATGAGAACATCAGTACATAGAAGTACAAATTCACAATACAAGGTCTACTAAACTGGGAGACTCATTAAGCACTGAGCTTGTTTAAGATGAGATCCCCATGCACACAAATCATGATGACATATAAGAGACAGACAGATATACACACTACTATACAGAATGTCATACAATCAGCTTACAGGTTACTGGTATGAAGAGTGAAAAAAAATGTACAAGAGAAGAAAAATAAATGGGGGGGGGGGTAGGTTAAGACTTGGACAGGGGCCATTTTCGAATTGCAGCCTCTTGAAGGTGTATCTTTAGGGCAGTTTTGAAAGTGAGTAGGGTTTTACACTCCTTTACTCCTTTCGTTAGGGCATTCCACATTTTTGATGAATAGCATGAGAACGAGTTCATTCCCTTTGCTGAGCCAAATCTGGGTTGCACATGATTTGTGGAGCTGCCTCTGGTGTTATGATCATGGACTTCATTAACATTTAGGAAGTATTTAGACAAATACAGGGGGATCCCAATGTTGTGGTGTATCTTGAAGACCAGGCCCATAGCAAGTTGCTGTACTCTGTCCTCAACCCTAAGCCATCCAATCCTAGCAAAATGAGCAGGGGTTAGATGGGTTTTGTGATTGAGGCCAAGAAGTAGCCTTACTAGTTTGTTTTGGGATGTTTGGAGCCTTGTTTTTAAGGCCTTGGAGGTGTTGTGATACCATGAAGTGCATGCATAATCATAATAACCTTGTATGAGGGCCCCTGCAAGAATCTCCAGAGTATTCTTACTGACTAGACGTCCAATCCTATTCAAAAAGCGTGTTATTTGATAAACCTTTTTGATATTCACTACATGTACTATACTTTTATGGGGGCGGCATTGGCTCAGGGGTAGAGTGGCCGGGTAGAGTGAACTGGAAACCGCAAGGTTCCCAGTTCGATCCCGGGCTGGCGGACTCTGGGGGAGTCCGCCAGCCCGGGATCAAACTGGGAACCTTGCGGTTTATCGAAGTGTCCTTGAGCAAGACGCTGAACCCTAATTGCTCCCGATGAGCATGGTTTCCTCCTCCATCGGTGTGTGGATGTGTGTGTATATGGGTTAATGGCACAATCAATGTAAAGCGCTTTGGATAAAAGTGCTATATAAATGCACCATTTACCATTTATTAGTCACAAATGTAAACAGCACAGAGGTAGGCTAAAACACTTAAAGCTAAAAGGATAACACAGGAAAAAGTCCATTGCGGTCCTAAAGTGTACAGCTGTAGTAAATTCATAAACACACACTTCAACTAAAGAGACATATTATTATGTAAAGCCCTTTGTGAGCTCTCTCTCTCTCTCTCTCTGTGAGAAGCACTTGCTTTACATATCTCTATTTAATTAATACTATGCTAATAACTATTTCTCTGCTTGCAGAGATTACACACAGCAATTCAATCCATTCAAGTCTTATTCAGCATTTACATTCAACTACATTCCTCGTCGTAACAATACACAGCTGATGGACTTAAAGCATGGTTATTATTAGTCTCGAGCTCCACTACAATTATTTGAAAACTTTAGTTACTTTGTACATTTTGATTATTATTACAAAAGATACATTAACCACTTCAGCCCTATATACATTTCGCCATTTGTAAATGGCCATTTGAATTTGAAAATATTAAAATTTTAAAGCCATTTGATTTGTATACATTTCATACATTTGAAAAAAGGGACATTCTACATAATGAGTAGGCTACTTTCTAGTTTGGTACTTTAAGTACATTTTGATACCAATACTTTCGTACTTTTACTCAAGTAAATTCAGAATTTCTGACTTTTTAGTTTTTTTTAACTTTTAGTAACAGAGTATTTCTACATTGCAGTATTGGTACTTTTACTTAAGTTTAAAAAAAAGGAGTACTTTTTCCACCACTGGCAAGTTGCCACAAGTTGTTACTCTGTCCTCTACCCCAGCATAATGAGCAGGGCCGGACTGGGACCAAAATTCAGCCCTGGCATTTTGGTCTGGACCGGCCCACCCCCCCCCCCCCCCCATTTTGTCAACGGGGGGGGGGGGGGGGGGGGGGGGGGGGGGTTTCACTGAGCCAGCCCAGCCCTGCACATGAACTCTGCGGCCGCACTGAGGCGCCTGCTGGAAAGCATCCCAGCCCAAACATTAACGTAACTAATAATTGGGCCGCGCGACTCGGATATGACCGTAATAACGCTAAAACATTTTTAAAAATATATTTTTCCAAAAATATGGCCCAGTGGCCCACTGGCCTAGCGGCCCACCGGGCATTTGCCCGGTACGCCAAACGGCCAGTCCGCCGCTGATAATGAGCAGAGGTTAGTGAGTTCTAGGTGTAAGGCCAAATAGTAGCCTGACCGGTTTGTTTTGAGAGGTCTGAAGACAGGTTTCTATTCCTTTGTGGTGCTAGAGTATAGGCTAGGAGGTGCATGCATATAAACAGACATTGCATTAGAGCTCCAGTTCAGTCAGACAACAATTGGATTGGATTAGAATATATATATTTATTAAGCAAGCTTGAGCATACTGTAGATATAGGAAGCATAAAGAAGCATAGTTTGGCGTCAGGTCTCTGAATCCATTCACTCCCTGTAAGAATAACATTTTAATAAATGTTACATGCCAAATAGCATTTACAGGGAGTGAATAAAGACCCCCACGGGGATCTAGAAACAGAACCTACAGGTGGATGCCGGGGAGGCGGTGGGATGAGACTATTCATGGTAGCAGCATACGTAGGCAAGCAAAGGCAGCAGGTCCGCAGGATCTCAGCAACAGAGCAGCAGCAGCGTCGGCATGACAGCCCAGCAGAAGAGCGCAACTAGAATGAACAGGTAGGCAGAGAGAAAGGTAGGAGAAAAATGCATGTGACTAGTCACCTGGTCGGATGGCCCAATCCCTGAGTTGCCTGGCCTGAACAAGCTCCGTAAACTGCGCCTCATTTAGTGTCCTCAGTGTATTCTGACCACGATGGAGAGCCTGCTAAAACATGTTGTTCTTTGGTTGACTTGCCTGATTACTTTTGTTGCCATTTTTTCACTGGAACGATTGTCTTCTAAACCACAACCCAGGTAGGTACTTTCTTCTTTCCTTGTGATAACATTGTCACCACAGCATGTGTTGTTGTGGGTACATGTTTTTACACACAACATTAAACAGGACACACGCTAAGAGTAGCCTCAAATAACAAGGAAATGAACAAGAATAAAGCTTTTGTGGATCTGATATTTTCACTACTTTTGTGTGAAACTTTTGTATGATGAAGTAGGACATTCATTAAACAAAGAATAAAAAAAAAAAGAAATATGGAGATATGATACAAGGTTTCTGACCAACAGCGATGATAGGGTTTTGATTTATTGATTTAATTCTTTATTTTCATGCTGGTTTTGAGATTGGGCATGAAGTATGTTTAATAATAAATGTTATTTAAAAACAAAGTGATATATTTTGACACTGCCAAGGGAAACAGTTCATCCCAATCATCTCTCTCTACTCTTGGTTGCTTTTCTTCAATCTGTTATTCACATTGTCTATATACAATCTGAATAAAGTGTTGATCATTTTAATGATCATTATCATTATTCAGATTTAGGCTATAAGGTCTACGCAGCCTGATTTCATTTTTGAATACTCATAAATGTAATCAAATAAAAATACATTCATTAAATAACAAATATCGTCTGCATGTTATTTGCCTAACAGAGTAAGGGGGAAAACTAGGCTAATAACTAACTTCAGAAAACCGCGAGGATTTTAATCCCCAATACAATGCATTTTCACAGATTTCACAGTGAAATTATTCGGTAGCCAAACATTATTCGGTGATTACAGCTGTCATCAAGTGTCATGTCACAGCTTTCCTGAAGCAGATGCACATGCAGGTATGGTAAACAGCACCAGTCAGACAGCATTCCGCAGAGGTACCTGGCACAAAATAGGCCAAATCAGCTGGCATCTGAATGGGGCAAATAGGGTAATAAAAAAAATTGGCTACAAAAAAAGAAAAGAAAAGATGAGAACCACTGGTTTAAACAACATTAGACGATAACGTTTGACTGACCTGCCCTAGTCGCTTATTTTGGGATTCTTTTTGTAGACTTCGTTGCTTGTTTCTCTTGCAAAAACAAAATGTGGCAACGCTGACCATGTCCCCTTTTAACCCAGCAGCAGCAGCACAGTCTCAGAGGCTCCTGGTCCTCCTCATCCTCTGCTGGTGTTCCTCATAGACGGGTTCCGTTATGATTACATGGACGACCTGCAGGCTCTGCCTGGGTTCACACAGCTGCTGGAGAACGGAGTCAAAGTGGATTACATGACGCCCGACTTCCCCAGTTTATCATACCCTAATTATTACTCCTTAATGACGGGTATAAGAGTTACACTCTGTGTGTGTGTGTGTGTGTGTGTGTGTGTGTGTGTGTGTGTGTGTGTGTGTGTGTGTGTGTGTGTGTGTGTGTGTGTGTGTGTGTGTGTGTGTGTGTGTGTGTGTGTGTGTGTGTGTATGTATATGTCACAGTATGATTGGAAAACCAGTCAGATTGAAAAAGGTTCACTCGTTTGTATTACTATACTTGCGAGGACCAAGTATAGTAGAATTTGAAGAAATATACATTGTGAGTACCGTTTTCCTGGTCCTCACAAGACAAATGGTTGTTTTATAGTTAAAAAAAACATTTTTTAGAGATACGTTTACAATTAGAAAAACATTCAGGTCAGGATTAGACATTTAGAGGTTAGGTTTAGGGATTGGATTTAGAGTTAAACATGATTTATACTTAGTTGCGCGGCAGTGTCATGCACCGAAAAATAGCTGATCTATAAGCTCACAACGCGTCGCAGCGCGACGCGTTGTGGGCTTGTAGATCTGCTGTTTTTCGGCTTTAGGCTTACGGTTAAAAATGGCAATTATTATTTTTAAATGGCAGTCTGTCCTAAAGTGTTGATGTCCTCACAAGTATAGTAATACAATCGTGTGTGTGTGTGTGTGTGTGTGTGTGTGTGTGTGTGTGTGTGTGTGTGTGTGTGTGTGTGTGTGTGTGTGTGTGTGTGTGTGTGTGTGTGTGTGTGTGTGTGTGTGTGTGTGTGTGTGTGTGTGTGTGTGTGTTCTCAGGCCGGTACTGTGAGGTCCACCACATGACGGGTAACTACATGTGGGATGATGCCAGTAACAAGGAGTTCCTGATCGGCACCAACGCAGACAGTCGTCTGCCCGTGTGGTGGGACGGCTCAGAGCCCCTGTGGGTCACCATGCAGAAGCTGGGCAGGAGGGTCTTCATGTACTACTGGCCTGGTGAGGAAGAATTATACGTTATACTGTGTATTGTTGTTATTATTATATCTAACCTTGTAGGGGCCAAGATGTCTCCATCTATCAGGCCAAGAATAGCTATCAGGCCAAGAGGCCTGATAGGCCTGATTTGGTACAGCCTGTCTTGTTATGGTTCAGCTTGTCCTTGTAGCAGCTACTGTAGAGTCTGATCCCAGTGCTCGTTGGCAGAACTACCTCATAACACCGACCTGAGTGTTATTGTACTGATTGATTAGTAAGTGGTTAAATACTTCAGCCTTGAGTAACCTCTCCAACTTCTGGCCATCATATGCCCAGAATAGTTCAGGTTTTAGTTTTTTGCACCACGGCAAATAAAGGAATCCTCAACCCTCATACAGGGTACAGTAAGAAATTCAAATTAAATACATTTTCGGCCTGGGCCGCAGCGTGGCGGTCCAGGCACCCTAGGCTGCAATGCCAGCCTGACAGCGTGTCGCGGGTTCGACTCCCGATCCCGACGACCTTTGCTTCGTGTCACCCCCCCCATCTCTCTCCCCATTTCCTGTCAGCCGTAACTGTCATCTATCAATAAAAGGCAAAAAGCCCAAAAAATATCTTAAAAAAAAAAAAAAGAAAAAAAAAATGAAATACATTTTCAACCATTCAATTGACCTCAGACATACTGTTAGCATTTATTTATTTATTTTGTGAATATTTTGTTATGGTGTTATGTTACGTGTGCGTGTGTATGACATACTGTGTGTGCGTGTGTGTGTGCGTGTGTGTGTGTGTGTGTGTGTGTGTGCGTGTGCGCGTGTGTGTGTGTGCCACCAGGTTGCGAGGTAGAGATCTTGGGGGTGCGTCCGTCGTTCTGTGAGGAGTACGTTTACAACCCGTCAGAGAAGAACCTCACTGACTCCATGGAGAACGCTCTGAACGTGCTGCGGTGAGAGACCACTAGTGATGAGCGGGCCGACCCGTAACCCGTGGGTCCCGCGGGTCAACCCCGCGGCGACAGGATTTCAGAGGCAATTATGCGGGCTGCGGGTGAGCGGGTCAGCCGCTCTCAGACGCAAAAAAAATAAAAATAATCACATGTTCTTGTTTTGTCTTTATTCCTAATCCTACTATAATTCTAGTAAGCTGACGGTGGGTGGGTGGGTGGATGGGGTCTTGGGTCTCCGATCAAACTGCGCATGCGTCGTTGTGTGCCAGGTTTCGCGAGAGAAACAAGCAGCGAGGTCTATGAAAACGAGGCCAAACCAAACGAACCCTATAACACCAACATTGGCCCTAAAGCGCTTACAATCGGCGGACATGGCAACACCGACTCTACACCATAGACCCCACCCACTCTCTGCTGTGGAAAGTAAACACTCCAGATTTGTTTCCCCACACACGATGCACATTAGCTCCATAAAGAACGGTTCTATGTCGTTCTCTTCCAGGATCGGGCGAACGTCCGCCAAGGCTCCGCTGTTTACCCTTTTGTATACATCGTATCCCAAAACTAATGGTAGATTCTAAACCGCACGGATGTTTAAGGTTTGGTCGTCTGCATAATATTTTAGGTCGCCAGCGAAACTACCCGTTTAAATCGCTTATTTAGTCAGCCTGTGGCCATGTTTCCCATTGTAGCCAAACCGGGAGCAGTAGTGGCAGCGGACGTAGGGTTTTTTTCCGGGTTCAATGGGAACCATGGCCACAGGTTTCGCGAGAGAAACAAGCAACGAGGTCTATGAAAACGAGGCCAAACCAAACGAACCCCATACCACCAACATGCAACCTGATAATAATGTCCAAAGCATGTCTGTGTATGTTTACATCCATTACTGTGTTGGCGTTAGTTGGGATTAATGTTTATTAGCCAAACCAAGTTACTATGAGCCGTTAGCGTGATGCTAAGCTAACGGACGTTTGGCGCTAGCATGCGGCTAACGCTAATGCTAACGTCGTCATCGTGACTTAATCAACAATGTAAACGTTTCATCAACACACTTTATGAACCTTACTGTGGTTAATATTATCAGTGCTACCCAAGTAGTCCATTGAAAAGTATTATTTTGGTGTATTGTAACTTGGACACTGTAACTTAATGGTAGCTGGGGCGACGCGTTGTTGGCTCATGGTTCAGAATGCCTCATGGGTATTGTAGTCATTTTCTGCTATTTCGGTTCTACTGTGATAGACTGTGCTACATTACCTGCTGTTTAATTGTGAATCATATATGCTATGAATATATGGTAATACAATGTTTATTTTCCTGTATTTCCAGGTTTATGACCTGAGTCATCTATGACCTGTGTGTCATCTGTGTGTCCAGTACTTTGTACTGTGTTGGTTAAAAAAGACAAAACACGAGTTGTGACAAAGACGTGTGATTCTCTGATTAATGTTGTTAGTGGTGTAAAATGCCATCAAAAATATACTCAAGCCTGCTGCAGGGCAACAGAAAATAGCAAGCCTATTTTGCTCTTTTATATAGCAAATTTTTATATATATACGAGGGGACGCGCGCCCTTCACCGGGTATGGTGAAGGGCGCCCTTCACCGGGTATGGTCTAGTAAGAATAATAACAACACAGTTTGAATACACTTGGGGTGTATACTTGAGGATTATTTTCTAACCTTCATGATTTTACAGAATTATAGGTACGACCCGCGGGGCTCACCCCGCCCCTCGGGTCGCGGGCGGGTTGAGTCATAGATTTATATATGGGCTCGCGGGTTGGGTTCCGTGGCGGGGCGGGTCATGAAAGAACCCGACCCGCAGTCCCGCACATCACTAGAGACTACACACTCCCACCTCATGAACCACGGACCCCCATTTGAATATAATGTTGTGCCAGGGACCCCCCCACACAAGATTTGTGTTGTTAAAATGTTAAAACGATATTCCAAATTGTTCTACATTGCGTGCGTGTGTGCGTCCGTGCGTCCGTGTGTGTGTCCGTGTGTGTGTGTGTGTGTGTGTGTGTGTGTAGGTCAGGTGAAGCGGACATGGCAGCAGTGTACTATGAGAAGATCGATGTGGAGGGTCATCACTTCGGACCCGACTCCCCCCAGGTGAGAACGGCGGTCAGACAGCTGGACGCCGCCATACAGACCCTCAACACCAAACTGAAGGTCTGAAAATCTAACATATCTAACATTTATTAACCCATTAAATCCAGGAAAGCATCTCTGTCATTTTAGATTTCTTTGGGTATTCAAAAATAGCAGATCTACAAGCTCATGAGCTTGTAGATCTGCAATTTCTTTTTAATCTGCGGACCCCCATCTCAAAATATGTTGTTCCAGGGACCCCCCAGAAGCACAGATCGGAGTTAAACATGTTCGGTTTAAAACATAGATTTGCACACATTTTCCACAATTCTTTTTTGGCACTCGGTCACCAAGTCCTTTTCATTTCAAAGACCCCCAAGTTTGGTATACATTTGACCCCATAACTGAGAGTGTAGAAATTGAACCAAATAAATAGGCTACATTTAAATCTCTGCGATACGATTAAACGATAATAAGGATTCTCATTCCATCCGTAACAGTGCGTTTGTTCATGTTTATTTGTTGTGCTCAGGAGAAGGATCTGGTGGGCCGGGTCAACGTGGTGTTTTTTTCGGACCACGGCATGACCCCCATCCACTGGATGGACAGGGTGATCGAGCTGGAGAAATACATCAACATGTCTGACCTGGTCAAGATGATGGACAGAGGACCCGTGGTCAGCCTCTGGCCCAAACACAACACATACCAGCAGGTCAGAACGTCATCATTTACACAGGCAGTCGCGCACCGGAAATAGCTTTGATCTACAAGCTCACAACACGTCACAATACCACCCGCTTCGAACGTTATCATCCGATACAATCGCAGTTATCATCTCTTATCAGGACGATCGTTTCGTCCTAGTAGGGGCATGCTCTGCCGACTGGGTGGCTCAGTCGGCAGTTATCATGGATTCTTTCGGTTGATAATGGCCTTTTCTACACAGTTTGGCCCTACCACCGTTTTAAATCATTCAGTAGGTTCTTATCATCCCATCTATTCGTTTGATCAGACACGTCACGTGACTTGTCAATGTATCATAAGCGAAATGAAACTACATGGCTGCCAATACTTTTATTCTCAGTTGAATATGCAATATTTAACGATATTGTCGGCATTATAATGTGTTTTAATAATATTTCCAGCGTGAAATGTGTATTTTAACTCCGCAATCTTCAGTAAATATAGTATGATGAACGACACATATTCTCCAGACAGGCTAACACAAAAAGTTAGAATATGTAGATAAGAGGTTTCTGCCCGACAGCAACGATATCTATAAACATATAAACTAGTAAATAATGTGAATTTCAGGATCCATGGGAACGCTGGGCTCCAATGTGGATCTGACTTCATGTGACCAGACTGAGACATCATGTCAGTCATCTATGACAGAGGCATAGATTAACTTTTCAGGCCGTGACCCCCCCATTACATATAATTGTGTATATACAGTAGAATCAAAGTTGATACAAGACTTATATCCAGGTATCGGTGGTGGAAAAAGTAAAAGTATCAATACCACAATGTAGAAGTACTCTGTTACAAGTAAAAGGCCTGTGTTCAAAATGTTACTTTAGTAAAGGTACACAAGTATTGGCTTCAAAATATACTTAAAGTACCAAAAGTAAAAGTACTAAAATGTTTGAAAATAGCAGATCTACAAGATCACAACGCGTCGCGATGCGACGAAGTAAACAGTAACTCAAAATTTGACTTACAGTAAGTACAGTACTTAAGTACACATACTTAGTTTCTTTCCACCATTGCCAGTGATGCATGCACTCACATTTTAATGTTATGAAACGTTTTTGGTGTTGTTTCTTGGACTGTTGCGTGCGCGTAACTTTCGAGGAGATGATGAAGCTACAGGGAAACTGTGGTCACTTCTAGCTTCTGTCAGTGCAGAATATACACGTTGTGGTTGAATGATGTTCATGAGAATGAGGAACTAGAAGAAAAGATGTTAAACCGCAGAGTCGGGCAGTGGAGAGGAGGAGAGGTGATGTTGTTCCGATCGTGTGTGTGTGTGTGTGTGTGTGTGTGTGTGTGTGTGTGTGTGTGTGTGTGTGTGTGTGTGTGTGTGTGTGTGTGTGTGTGTGTGTGTGTGTGTGTGTGTGTGTGTGTGTGTGTCCGTCCAGACCCCCTGGATGTCCCACCACAGACCCCCGCCAGTAAGGAGGTGTTGAGTCAGCTTCGCCCAAGAGAGAAGCACCAAACACTTCCCTCAAGGTATACTGTCAGTGGTGGAAGAAGTACTCAGATATTTTAAATACTCTGTTACAAGTATGAAAGGCCTGTGTTCAAAATGTTACTCGAGTAAAAGTACCAAATTATTGGCATCAAAATATACTTAATGTACGAAAAGTAAAAGTACATTTTTTTTTGAAAATAGCCAATGCGGCCAAATACATCATGGGGGTCCTTGACATGGAAAAGTTGTAGCACCACTGATATAGCAAAATACTATTAGGATTTAGAAAACATTTTTAGATATGTATTTGGCCACAGACCCCCAACTCAAAATATGTTGTTCCAGGGACCCCCCAGAAGCAAAGACTTGAGTTACAAATGTTTTCTTTAAAAAATATATACATTCAACGATTTGCACAAATGTTCAAGATTTTTCAAAAAATATCAGATCTACAAGCTCATGAGCTGGTAGATCTGCTATTTTTGAATGGCCGAAGAAATCTTAAAATGACACATGATGCGTTCATTGTGTTTTTACTCTAGTACAATTCTTTGACAACTTTAGTCACTAGTTACTTTTTAGATTGTGATTATTATTACAAGACATATACATTAACTACTTCAGCCCTATATACATTTCGGCCATTTGAAAATAGCCGATCTACAAGATCTACTATTTTCAAAAGATTGTTATACATTTGAAAGCTTGAAATGGGACATAATGGTACTTTAACTTTTTGGTATTTTAAGTTCATTTTGATGGCAATATTTTTATGCTTTTACTCAAGTACATTTTCAACTCCGCCTGTCAGGCTGCCTGAGCTTCCCTACCTAACCACTCACTGAAAATGAATCACTAATGGCACTAAAAGCGCTCTGTAGTGTTAGAAATGTTTTAGATGTGTGCTGGTCTTTAGAATTTTTAGCTTTTTCTCGAAACTTTGACATATAGGCTGTTTTAGCCCCTACATCTTTAGCTCAAGTGACTTTGCCTTTTGCCAATCCTGCCATAGTAAATAAAAACATTGCTCTCAATGACTTGCTTGGCCTAAAAACAGGTTACACGAAAATAATAAATATAATACGTTGTGGCTGTGAGTTCAGTCAAAGTAGTATTTCTGCATGAAAACGTTTCGATGTCCTATGAAGACAGGAGTATAGATACGAGACTTCCTCAAAAGGACTGGAGAACTGGTGATTACTCTTCATGGCTGGAAGGAGAGAGAGAGAGGGGGAGAGAGAGAGAGAGAGAGAGAGAGAGAGAGCTTAATGTGGCTCCTATTCTACAACATAGAAGTTGTGGGTGTGTCAGTTGTGCTCAAGTACTGTATGGACATGCCTGACGCCACAAGAATACTGACGTCGTCAGTCGGCTATGAATAAAGCTTATTATCGATCGAGTGACAGTGAAGGAAGAAGCGACAACATATTTCTGTCTTTACACCGTTTACAAGAAGGCGGCAATTACAGAAAGGACGGACGATGAGTCTCACGCAGCAGCTTGGCTTGCTGCTGTGGAAGAACTATGTGCTGCGGAAACGTCAGATCCTGGTGACTGTGTTGGAAATGGCCTTGCCTGTGCTGTTCTCAGCCATCCAACCTTATATGCGTGGTGGATCTTCTATATGTTCTGCCACTGCTGCTGGTGCTCAGCTTAAGCTACGCCTCAGGTTTCATAGTAGTGGCCTTGGTGCAGGAGAAGGAGAATAGGCTCAAGGAGTACATGCGCATAATGGGTCTCAGCAACTGGCTCCACTGGAGCGCCTGGTTCCTCACATACCTCCTCAGCCTCTCCATCTCCGTCTTCTTCATCACTCTGCTCTTGTGCATTCCTGTTAGTGCATGTCCTGGCTGCGACAGAGGCGGCGGTCGTGTCTGTCAAAAGTGTGCTGTTCTGTACAACAGTGACCCCACACTGGTATTTGTCTTCTTGCTGGTCTTTGCTGTAGCCACCATCAACTTCAGCTTCATGATCAGTACCTTCTTTTCAAAGTCCAAATTAGCAGCAATAGCAGGCGGCTTTATCTATATCCTGACCTACTTGCTTCAACCAATCCTGAACCATGTGCCCAATATGACCAATGCCCAGAAGACATCTGCCTGCCTTCTTTCCAACGTGGCCATGGCTATGGGAGTCGACGTCATTTATTTGTTTGAACACAAAGGGAATGGCACGGGAATCCAGTGGGACAACCTGTTTGAATCGGTGGAGCCGACCTGGCCGGGACCGCCAGGTCGCCCTGAGGTCAAGTCATTGCCCCTGGCCCAGTTCCTGGGTATGCTGCTGCTGGACACCTTGCTGTACGGCCTGGTGGCGTGGTACATGGAGGCCGTTTTCCCTGGCGAGTACGGAGTACCTCTGCCATACTACTTCTTCATCCTGCCCTCCTACTGGCGCAGAAGCCCCTATACCGCTCCCGTCAGCGGGAAAGAGGAAGAGGAGGTCGCTGGGAGCGCTGTGAAGGGTGAGTTCATGGAGGAGGAACCGACCGGTCTCGTCTCCGGGGTCAAGATCAAACATCTAACCAAGGAATTCAAAGTGGGCAACGAGACGCTGCAGACTGTACGGGACCTCACGGTAAATATGTTTGAGGGACAGATCACCGTACTGCTGGGTCACAACGGGGCCGGAAAGACAACCCTGCTGTCCTTGCTGACCGGTTCCCGCCCACCAGTGGACGGGCTTACATCAACGGTTATGACATCTGTCATGATATGGCTCTGATCCGCCGCAGCCTGGGTCTCTGTCCTCAACACAACATCCTGTTTGATAACCTGACAGTCAGCGAGCACCTGCTCTTCTACGCACAACTGAAAGGCTTCCCCAGAGACCGGATCCCGGCTGAAGTGGATCACATCATCGGAATCCTAAACCTGGAGGACAAGCGCCATGCCCGCACAAAGACCCTCTCTGGTGGCATGATGAGAAAGCTGTCGGTTGGCATTGCCCTGACCGGCGGCTCCAAAGTGGTGATGCTGGACGAGCCCACCACGGGCATGGACCCGTCGGTGCGACGCGCCACCTGGGACCTGCTGCATGGGCAGAAGCGCGGGCGCACCATCTTGATCATCACGCACCTAATGGACGAGGCCGAGCAACAGGGCGACCGCGTGGCCATCTTGGCCGGAGGAGAGCTGAAGTGCTGCGGCTCTCCTCTCTTCCTCAAGGACAAATATGGACCGGTTACCTCATGGTAATTGTGAAGGACGCTCTCTGTAACGTGTCTGATATCACACATCTGGTCCACATGCATGTCCCTAACGCCATGCTGGATATTAACGTGGGAGTGGAACTGTCCTACATATTGCCTAAGGAGAGCACCGACATGTTTTAGTTGCTGTTTGCTGAGCTGGAGGTGAACAGGGAGAAGTTGGGCATCGCCAGCTATGGAGCTTCTGTAATAACGGACAACACAGACCTCACAGACAGCCGGATGCTCAGCTCAGAAGACTTTTCCAACATGAAGCTCAACACAGGGCTCAGATTATGCATGCAGCAGTTCTACGCCACAGCGGCAGCAACAAGAGGAAGCTTGGCTCTGATTGAAGGGCCTCCGGTCATCTTCCTGGATGAGCCATCCACCGGTATGGACCCCGTGGCTAGACGACTGTTGTGGGAAGCCATCACGTGTGCCCGTGAGTTCGGCAAGGCCGTGGTCACCACGGAGGAGTGTGAAGCCCTGTGCACCAGGCTTATGGTCAACGGCCAGCTGAAGTGTCTAGGCAGTCCCCAGTATCTCAAAAGCAAGTTTGGCAGCAGCTACACCCTGCTGGCAAAGGTGGTGCACGACGTAGAGGTGGACCTGGAGGAGAAGGTGGTCGTCAACAGGTGTTTGGGACAATGGAGGCGGCCAAAGAGAAGTACTGTGTTGAAGACGACTGTGTGAGCCAGATATCCCTGGAGCAAGTGTTCCTCGGCTTTGCCTAGTTCCAGCACTGCACAGAGGAGGGCAGGACGGTATAATGGGAACCAGGAGACCTGGTACTGCCAGACCCCTAGTGGTTGAAATCTGAATGGCCGGGCTTCGCATGACGTGTGTTCCTTCTATGTCCCTTCTATGACGAAAGGGGGACAGACTTTTTTGGCTGGGGCCGGGTGACAAAGTGACCATGCCCATGTATGGAGAAAACAGATACAAAGCCTCATGTAAGCCCGACCCCTTGGGTTTGGCAACAAACCCAAGGTAAACATGTTTACCTCACGGTAAACATGTTTGAGGGACAGATCACCGTACTGCTGGGTCAAAACGGGGCCGGAAAGACAACCCTGCTGTCCACGCTGACCGGTCTGTTCCCGTCCACCAGTGGCAATTATCGTGGGGAGGGATGGTGGGGCTGCGCAAACACCAGGGCCGTGCTTTGCTGTAGGCAAGGTTCGGCGGCCGCCTGGGCCACCACACAGACAGGGGGCCCCATGTGATTTTTTCACATTCCATTCGAGGCCCTTAACAAACATCCAACATGGGCCCCAAAACAGTCAGGGGGGCCCATGAGATCTCCTCAAATTATTATTTAAAAAAGATATATAAACTAGAAAATGTGCTCCTCGGAGCACAAGTCTCCCCCAGCAAATATTGATTAATCCTGTCTAAGATATTTATATTACGTATTGTAATGACACTAGTGTGTCTACATAATGTATTGCTCCGCCATTTCTCAGCCATTTCGAGATTATTCCTGTCTTACCTCACTTTGAAAGAGACACAGACTCTTTCAAAGTGACACATCTAATTATTGGCCGCTATACGTCATGCGTCTCACTAGCCAATCAGAGCACACTCACACTCTCATTTTATGTAGAAAGACTATGTATTTTATTTGAAAACGTGTACAGGTTACTATGTACATAAAAAGGGAACAGATAATGTATCTACAGAGCATAACGTCATGTCTGCTTTTACTAGGGTATTCAAAATAGTTTCAGAACCACACTGGTCACCGGTGCACAAGTTAGTCAGATCACAGCACGCTCAGACAACTTTGTCAAGGATTGTTATGTCCTCGCCCACTCCTGGTTTATGCTAGCCTGATTATCAGCCTGTTTGGGACCAGGAGGTGTATGCATCAGAGTGATGGGTACCCTACCATTTAATATATGGTAGCCTACTTGCTATCTTGCGTGTTTCTTCCACGTCTTTATCTGTCATCTGGGCTGTCACTGTCAGACAACCAAGCCATGCATCCCCATCGTCTCTTTGTTACGTCGGGAGACCTGGCTGGCTTCAATTTGGGAATACGGTGAAAAGTTAGTCCGTTGTCCATTTTAGCCCTTTTATTCTCAACTCCGCGATGGTGAGAAGCCGTGGAACAGTTTTCATACAACAATTCATTCCCATTTTGGCGAAACACTGCTGAAAGAGCACCAACTAGCAGGCTACTATTAGCGAACCTCCGAGTGAAGGGAGATGTCGACACCACCGACCGGGGGCGGGGCTAGCCGCAGCCGCGGAGTGACACCAGCCTTGCCAGCCCAATTGGAGATTTTGAATCAGTTGACCATGAATTATTTGACTAGCCTATATGATTTCCTTATGAATATTTACTCCTTATTTATATTGAAATATTATTTGAATTTGCTATTATTTAGTAGTTTATTGGATGTAATTATAAATGCCAAGATTTTTTTCCCCCTGTACAGCACACAGACTTCATTAAATATGCCCAGTAGAGGCGATAAGTATCATGTCCTCCTCCTTGTAAAGTCAGCAACCTGACACGTGGCTCTCTTGCCTGTTCACTGTGAACTTATACAACTCATACTTTCAGTGATGAACATGTCAAACTGTTTTTTGCACTACGCCCATACTCCACAAATTGCGACAAAGTCAATGTATGATGATGATTTGGTTAAATTTTATGTGTATATAATATATATATATATATATATATATATATATATATATATATATATATATATATATTACTATTTACCCACGAACGTCCCAACAGCGGAGAGTTGTGCTCCGAGGAGCACTTTTTCTAGTTAGGATTATTATTGTCATAAAATAGCTAAATAATCCATTTTTACGCACAGCAGCCCAAATACATGGTCCAGGTCCACGGACAGTTCATTCTTCAAATAGGCCAGTAACATTAGTATTTATCTGATGAAGGTAAATACTATAAGAACTACACAGTTCTTATAGTATTAAATAAGGTGTTTAGGCTATTTCAATGGCATTCGTCCTGGGTTGTCAAACAGAATGATCACAACACCGTCACCAAGTCCAAGACAAGTGGAGTTTACTGGCCAGCTCAATAACAGACATATAGGATATTCCTTCTGTAAATGGGGTGTGGTTGGTTGGTCAAAGACGCACACAGGAATGAGTAGGAAAGTGGCAGTGTTAAAAAAGGTCATGTCAGTCCAGTCGCTGTATAGTTCTTATACCATAAGAAGCGCACACCTCTCTCTCTCTCTCTCATCTGATTAGGTAAAAAAAAAAAACGGGTGCGCAAGGCGCACTGTGCTGCAAGCTTGATCCAGTTGATCCAGTTGTCACTGTGCCTGCTATGTTATTTGTTATATGGTTGCAGTCACGTGAATTGCGTATGACACATGCGTGCCACACATGTCTGTTTGATTAATATTATGATTATTATGATGATAATGATTATAATACAATACACATGGGACGTTATACAAACATTATAATATTTCGTTTTGATATTATTTCAACGGGGCATCATTCGAGAAGGCTTTCTGTCCGTCAGTCATTCACTGTTTGTCATTATAATAATGGCTGGACTCTTGAAAAAAAAAAAGAAGTGCCATGCTGGCAGTCCGACACTGTCGGAAATCGGAATGGCAGGTGGAAATGGGGCTTGTTTTCATATGCCTGGTTGCTTATTCTGCCCTGCCAAGGTAAAGAGCAGTAACTACGTTTTTGGACACGCCGACTTATTTGTGTATTTCAAAGGTCAAATTAGCCTTTGTGATTTTGGGGGATAAACAATTACCTCAAGAACAGATGCACAATTAGTTTTTCAGTCATTTTTGATTTCGTAGTTACTGCTCTTTACCTTGGCAGGGCAGTTAATTTGCTTATTAAAAAAAAGTGACATTTCAAGAATAAGGGATTCATGAACTCAGTTACTCACCCACCCTTCACAGCGCTCTCAGCGCTCTCCTCTTCGTCGCTCCCGCTGACCAGATCCTCCTCTCCTGATGAATTCATGTGGCCGTTAAAAAAAAGGGAGGCGATTTCCCACGCTTCTCCCCATGCAGCAGGCAGCAGGTCCCAGGTGGCGCGCCGCACCAAGAGGTCCATGCCCGCCGTGGCCTCCAGCATGCACTTTGGAGCCGCCGGTCAGGGCAATGCCAACCGACAGCTTTCTCATCATGCACCAGAGAGGGTCTTTGTGCGGGCATGGCGCTTGTCCTCCAGGTTTAGGATTCCGATGATGTGATCCACTTCGGCCGGGATCCGGTCTCTGGGGAAGCCTTTCAGTTGTGCGTAGAAGAGCAGGTGTTTGCTGACTGTCAGGTTCAAACATGTTTACCGTGAGGTCCCGTACAGCCTGCAGCGTCTCGTTGACCACTTTGAATTCCTTGGTTACACAGCGCCCCCAGCGACCTCCTCTTCCTCGCTCCCGCTGACCAGAGCTATGTTCCAATGAGCCCAATGCCATTCATTCCTTCCGAAACATTCAGAACATTCCGAAGCACCTGTGTGTATTAATCCTTCATTAATCCTCCTTTTATTAAATAAAATAAAAGTTTACATCTGTCTTGTCTGTATGTCCTTACATTTCCTGTCCTTTTTGATGTCTCAAAGTCCACGCATTTGGAGAGATTCAGTAGAAGTGCATAATAGAACTGACCCAAATCTCAAGCGGGTGACAATACGCCACGTTGTGAGCTTCTAGATCTGCTATTTTCGGCTTTTAGGGTTAGGATTAAAAACAGCATTCACAAAATTGCCTGACTAAATGTTCTTGTCCTCGCATGTATATTAATGCCAGTGTAAAGTTTGACAGTAAATTTAGTTTTTTGTTTCAGTCATAGTCTTCTGAATACAATTCTATTTAGTTTATAGTCATATTTTTGTAATCTGAAATGTTTTAGTTTTAGTTGACTAAATATTATAAAGTGTGTGTGTGTGTGTGTGTGTGTGTGTGTGTGTGTGTGTGTGTGTGTGTGTGTGTGTGTGTGTGTGTGTGTGTGTGTGTGTGTGTGTGTTTTTTCCATGCAGGTGTACGATGCACTGTCACAGGTTCCTAACATGCATGTGTACAAGGTCCAGGATATTCCACAACGCTTCCACTACAGAGGAGGGAAGTTCGTCTCCACGCTGACACTGGTGGCCGAACCCGGGTGGTTCATTACTGAGGTGAGATCAAACTGTTGCTGTGGAGATGTTGGATCAAATATTGATCTACAGTATCACCATGTCATGATTGTATGCATAATATTATGAGATTCGAGTGTTACTCCTTTGATAAGGAGATAGAGGGGCCACAGACCACCTGTACAAACAAAGCCCGGCCTGCCTTGTGTCGTGGAATTCTGGATCAATCAGTAATTGATGAGGCAAGAGGAGTCTAGACAATATTCTAGGTGGTGATGGTTATGCTTTAATGTACATGATATCATGGGGAGAGGTACGTTAGACACACAGTCTGACACAGATCAGTGGTCTAAGGTAGTTCTGTTAACGAGCACAGGTATCAGATCATAGTTACAGTATACTTACTGTATACTGTAGCTGCTACAAGGACAAGCTGAACCATAACAACACAGGCTGCTATCAGGCCTAGTGGAGACATCTTGGCTAAATATTATGAAGTTGTTTTAGAGAGAGAGAGAGAGAGAGAGAGAGAGAGAGAGAGAGAGAAACTTCATTCTTAACCCATTAAGACATTTAGATTGTGTCAAAGGTCATGTCTCACCTAGACACGGGATCTGACACAAATGTTGATCTGATGGTCAAGATTAAATTCATCCCCTGAGCAAGCAGGCAGCTCTATTAGGTCAGTGGTAAAGATCTCAGCGGGAAACCGGGTTCAAATCCGGGGTAGAAGAGGAAAGTTACATAGTGCAGCTTTAATAAACTACAGTGTGTGTGTGTGCGTGCGTGCGTGCGTGCGTGCGTGCGTGCGTGCGTGCGTGCGTGCGTGCGTGCGTGTGTGTGTGTGTGTTTGTGTTCCAGAATAAGAGCAAACTTCCGTACTGGAAGAACGGGAGTGGGGAGGCGGTGGGATGGCAAAACGGTTGGCATGGTTACGAGTTCATCGATATGAGAGGCTTCTTCCTGGCTACTGGACCTGGTGAGTAGAGCCCCGCCCACATAGCACTTTGACCCATATGGACCTGGTGAGTAGAGCCCCGCCCACATAGCACTTTGACCCACATTGAGCTTATTATTATTATTAGACTTTATACAACACATCAGTATCGGTAAGAATTCACTAACTATTCTAAAATAAATCCATCTATCCATCCAGTCTGTAAAATCCTCAGTGTAAATGTAACGGGTCCATTTGGTTCCATTTGTACACTCTCAGAGTTACAGGCCCTATGTTGGTACAGGCTGAGCCAAAACAATAGCTATCAGGCCTAGTGGAGGCATCTTGACTCCTACAAGCTACAAAATATCATCATGTCATACTGTATTATATTAGTACTATAAGTCATTGGTTCTCAAAGTGGGGTCCGGGGACCCCCAGGGGTACTTGAGGGGGTTCCAGGGGGTCCCCAGCTAAATGATGGACAGGAACCAAATGAACCTTTATGGGTCTGTAACTCTGAGAGTGTACAAATGGAACCAAATGGACCCGTTAGGGTCCATTTGGTTCCATTTGTACACTCTCAGAGTTAAATTAACATTGGTTTTACAATGTGAATTGGGGTCCCAGAGGTATAAATGCCATTAAATGGGGGTCCGTAGCCTAATGCATGTCAAACTGGGGGTCCTTGAAATTAAAATGGTGGAGAATCACTGCTAGAGAGCCGTAAAAAATCTTCTCTTATTGGGGTCCCTGGCTTATCTTTTCAAATGGGGGTCCGCGGGGTAATAAGTGTCAATTAGGGGGTCCTTGACATGAAAAAGTTTGAGAACCAAGAAGTGATTGTTGAATATGAAGGCTAGATATAAACAACCATAATAACAATATTGTATAAAGTCATAATTCTTCCTCACAAGTAACAAAAACATTGAACAGTAGGCCATGGTCTGTGTGCATGGTCATCATACGGTATCGAAGTCAGTCATGATAAGATTTACTAATCCAGGGTCCAGTGGGTTTCATGTAAGGGTCCTGGTCATTTATGGGGCTCCTGCAGGCCTAGCGGTGCCGGCGCATACCACATACGCTGGTAATCCATCTTGACAGCGTGTCGCGGGTTCGACTCTCGATCCCGACGACCTTTGCTGTGTGTCATCCCCCCGTTTCCTGTCAGTCTACTATCCTATCAATAAAGGCAGAAAAAGCCCCCCCAAAAAAAGTATATAAGTTAACACATGGGGTGCCAAAACCGAAGGGTATTCGGTTTTGCTGTCTTTTTTTTTCTTTTTCGTTTTTCTCCACACGGGCGGGGCTGGAGCAGCTCTGGGAGTAGTGTACCCATTGTGATCCTGAGAAGGAAGGGCCAAATGGATCACCGGAAACAAAAACATGGCTCCCATCCGCTTCCTGTCTATTTCCTTCTTTAAAACGCCTATATCTCCGAATCTGTTTCCGGTGGGGAAACCCGGTCATGCACGATGCACGATCCCCCCCCATTGTAACTCGCGAGTGAAATGTTATGGTTCCAGGCTGTAGCCAGGGTCCTCACGCTACATGAATGGATGCTTTTTTTTACGAGGATTTGCTCGTCGTGGAGTCTAGAACTTTAAACAGCAAAGCGCAGTCAATGGGGAGAATGCTGGCACCCAACGTAAGTTGTTATGAAAAAATGCTGGCACCCCATGTGTTAATAAGTATATATACGGAATATGAAGTGAACATAGTAGATCTACAAACTATTTTCACTCCTTGAAGTGGTTAATTCATAATGTATATTTTTGTACGGTTGGGTCCCCGGTCAGACACCAAATGTTATCCTCTTGGTTCTGGAGCTGAAAAGGTTCAGCAGAATCATCTCTTCGTGTATCCCAGATTAAACTTGAACGTGGTTTCTCACTTCAGATTTCAAGCAGAACGTGCGAGCGGCGGCCATCCGTAACGTGGACGTTTACAACCTGATGTGCAGGACGCTGGGCGTGGAGCCGCTGCCCAACAACGGCTCGTGGTCCCGGGTGAAGGACCTGCTGAGTGGCTCAATTGAAACGGGCGCGGCCCTCGGGGGCAGTGGTGGAAAAAGTACTGAAATTCTTGACTTAAGTAAAAGTACCAATACTGCAATATAAAAATACTCTGTTACAAGTAAAAGTCCATAATTCAAAATTTACTTGAGTAAAAGTACAAAAGTATTGGCATCAAAATGTACTTAAAGTACCAAAAGTAAAAGTACGGACCCCCGCCTTTTTCAGTCACTGACGCACCGAACCCCGCCGATGTTTAAACCCGGCGACAGTGCCTCAGGGGTAGAGCGGGCCGGATGGAAGCCGTGAGGTTTCCGGTTCGATCCCGGGCTCCCCCAGTAGAGATAGTGTCGTAAGTGAACGGATTGAGCAAGACACTGAACCCCTAATAGGCTCTGTGCACAGCAGCCATTTTGGAGAAAGATTGGGCCTCTTCTTACTTCCTTCACAGGTGTTACCAATGATACTAATGAAGGCTCTGTTCCATTCTGGTCAAACAGAGTCAGGGTGCTGATATTGTGCATGTTGGCTCACTAGAAACACGAGTGGGTCTCAAAGTGTGGTCCACGGACCCTTCATGGTTCCTTGAGAGGGTGTAACTCTGAGAGTGTAAAAATGGAACCAAATGGACCCTCCCGGGTCCATTTGGTTCCATTTGTACACTCTCAGAGTTATGGGGGTCCTTGAAATTAAAAAGTGTGAGAACCACTGTGCTACACTAAATGGAACAGAGCCTTCATTAGTGTCATTGGTAACACCTGTGAAGGAAGCAAGGAAGAGGCCCAATTTCTGTCCAATATGGCTGCTGTGCATAGAGCCTATTGCTCCCGATGAGCAGGTTGGTGAATGGGTGAATGTATAATGCACAATCTATGTAAAGCGCTTTGGATAAAAAGCGCTATATAAATTTACCATAAAGGCCGGGAACGCACCTGTGTAATTATTTTATTTGAGCTAAAAAAAAACATTATTTTACACTTTGGCTATTCAAAAATAGCAGATATACAAGCTTGTAGATCTGCTAAATTTTATTAAATTGTGAAAATGTGTGCAAATCTGTGAATATATCTTCTTTTGAAGCGAACATTTTTTAACTCAAATCTTTGCTTCTTGGGGGGGTCCCTGGAACCAAATATGTTGAGAGGGGGGGGGGGGGGGCGCGGCCAAATACATATAATTTTGGGGTTCCTTGACAATTATGAAAAAGTTTGAGAACCATTGAGAAGGATTTAGAAGACATTTGTAGAATCTGCTTCGGGTCTTAATGGGTTAAACCAGGGCTCATCTAAATGAATAATCTGATACATTGTTGATGAGTGAACAGGTCAGACGAGAACAAAAGAGATCGCTGACCACGGGCCAAACAGTATTATTTTTGTTAATTTAATCTGAGCAAATAGTTTTAGCTGATTTCTATCTGTAGCTGTCCATGGTGGAGGTATGTATATTATGGAAGCATTATGGAAGCAAACCAACTTCAGGTTTTTTTTTCCGTGTTCCTACGTTAGCTTTTGAAATGGGCTCCCAATAAGTAAAATGTGTAAAATGAGTAAATGTTAATATAAAACATCAGGTAGGCATTGCTCTGGAAGCCTCTCTACAGTAAAAGGTTAAATTAAATGTATACTGATGATATATGTGTTCTTGTAATTGTTTCTAGGGAGTTTAGGTGAGTTTAGCAGGTTGTTGGTCTTCTTCCACTTCATCACATCAAACTGCTCAACAGAATGTTGTGGGTGGGGCAGATTTAGCTGTGTTATTGTTTATGGGAATGCCATAGTGAGTACTGTCTTTCCTCCCACTTAAGTGTGTGTGTGTGTGTGTGTGTGTGTGTGTGTGTGTGTGTGTGTGTGTGTGTGTGTGTGTGCGCGTGCGTGCGTGCGTGCGTGCGTGCGTGTGTGTGTGTGCGCGCGCGTGTGCGTGTGGAATAATGTCAACGGTTAGTTTCTGTTCACAAAGCAAAGGGCAACACTGCTCTCTGCTGGTCAGATAAGAGAAGCACCTCATAGAAAAAACATTGTGTGACACTCTTACGATTTTTTATTATTTTATCAGAATGGCCTACACAGCCTGATTTCATTTTTGAATACTCATAAATGTAAACAAATACATTAATTAAATAACAAGTGGCCCATGGTCATCTTTCAGCCTTTTACGGATTATGAAAGTACAGAATGTAAGCTTTCAAATGTGCCATTCATTGAAATCGGAACACAGTTGAATAAGATATGCTCATCTGAATATTGCAGAATAGTCAAACCTCTAATCACTCCTCCATTATCGCATTTCAGTCAACTAGATAGAAACTTGATGCAACACAATTGAAATATTGACCACAGTTACAACACATCATTTTCACAAAATACTGTCATGATTTGAAAACAGAATAGCCTAAAAGCCGGTGGGTCTGCTATTAATGCACATCAAACTGAGGGTCCTTGACATTCAATGGTTTGAGTATCAGACCCCCATAACGTGTGTTGTTGCGTGAGGCCATGACTCTTATTCACTCACTCACTCACATTCAAGTATGGCTGTGCCTAACCCCAACTATCTTCCCTCTCACCAGGCTGGCTGGCACACCTGTAACAGATCCCCAATTGCTGCGGCCCCAATTACCAGCCCTGTTCAACAGCTAGCCAGCTCATTTCATTTCCATACCATACACCAGGGGTCTTCAACAGGGGGTCCGGGACCCGGGCTAGGGGGTCCTCAGAGCTACTATAGGGGGTCCGCCAAATCTTTGTGTGATAGGATTTAGTTTTTTACATTAACCACTTAAACCCTAGAATTCCTTTTCTGAGGGGAACATTAGCCGAAAATAGCAGATCTACAAGCTCTCAACGCCTCGCGCTGCGAGGCGTTGAGAGCTTGTAGATCTGCTATTTTTTGGCAAAGAGGCTATAGGTGTAGAGGGAAAAAATAGCAGACTTAAATAAAAAAAAAAGTTTTAATCTGAAACACAATTTTATACAATATAGAGTAGGGGGTCCCTGCTTCATCTCTCTCTCAGCTAGGGGGTCCTTGGCCTGAAAACGTTGAAGACCCCTGCCATACACTTTTCCTCCGAGGTGGAAAGACTGGTGACGCGAGGTTAACCATACACAGACCCAGCAACAGTCTAAATCCTCACTGCCAGTAGTTAGCCTCTTCATTCAGTTGTTTTGTTTGTTATTTTAGTTCAGCCTGGAGATGGCCTGTAGTCACTCTTTTCCTTTACAGTTTCAGTTAGGGAGGGGGAGCATCTTCAACGTCCCTGGGTGGCCTGGCCCCTGAGGCCTGAGTTCTCCTTTTCGTAAAGTAGGCTATTCATATTTAGGTCATTCGTTTTCCCTCTGATTTAAGCTTATTCTGTGGGGAAACAATGTGTTTAATAAAAACCCTTAATCCATGTTGTGGTGTCCTTGTCATTTATGTTGGTCTCCATTCTTGAGCCACTTGGTATTTGGGTATTTAGTTTGGTACGAGATTTGTGTTTCAAACATATTCAAATATTTAAGGTTTCTCTTTTTTTCCTTCAAGATCTTTTGTAAATGGCACATCTACAAGTTGGCTATTTTCAAATTGCCAATAAAGTGGTTATACTGCATTCCATGATTTTAATGCTATTGCATGTATATCCATCTGTCACTTAATGTTTCGATGAATTGAATACACATGGACCACAATGGAAACAAGCCATTGTGGTCCATAATGGCTAGTTTTAGACCTGGTTACTTGTTTCTCTCGCAAAAAACAACAACCTGGCAACGCTGATCATGTCCCCTTTTAACCCAGCGGCAGCAGCGCATACTCTCAGTCGGTCAGACAGACAGACAGACAGACAGCAGAGCCATAGTCAGTCAGACAGACAGACAGACAGACAGACAGACAGACAGACAGACAGACAGACAGACAGACAGACAGACAGACAGACAGACAGACACATTGTAGCCAGCAGAGAGCCGCCCACAGACAGTCAGACAGACAGACAGACACATTGTAGCCAGCAGAGCCACAGACCGGCAACATGCTCTCCTCCGTCGGGCTGAGCGGGCTGCTCCTCCTCACGGGTCTCCTGCAGTGTTGTGTGTGTTCTCCTGGTCCTCCTCATCCTCTGCTGGTGTTCCTCATAGACGGGTTCCGTTATGATTACATGGACGACCTGCAGGCTCTGCCTGGGTTCACACAGCTGCTGGAGAACGGAGTCAAAGTGGATTACATGACGCCCGACTTCCCCAGTTTATCATACCCTAATTATTACTCCTTAATGACGGGTAAGTGTTACTCTCTCTCTCTCTCTCTCTCTCTCTCTCTCTCTCTGTGTGTGTGTGTGTGTGTGTGTGTGTGTGTGTGTGTGTGTGTGTGCGCGCGTGTGTGTGTGCGTGTGAGTGTCAGGTCTTTTACTTAAGTACATTTTTTTTTACTTAAGTAAAAGTATTGACTGCAATGTAGAAATACTCTTACAAGTAAAACTCCAGAATTCAAAATGTACTTGAGTAAAAGTACAAAAGTATTGGTATCAAAATGTACTTAAAGTAGAAAAGTAAAAGTACTCATGGGTGGGTGGGGCTTTGGGGTTGACGCTGACGACTATTGCAATTTCAACTATTAAATACAGACATTTGCATTGTCTTTGTCATCACCACCACTCATCATTGTGTTAAAAGTTGAGGGGTCTTCAACAGGGGGTCCAGGACCCCTAGGGGAGTTACAAGCAATACAAATTTAAAAAGAATTATGGACTACAATGTTTCCATTGTGGTCCATAATAGACATTTACATCATAGAAACAAACCCAGCCATGGATGGGATGACCTGTATCTAAGTCCAATCTGTGTATCGGTGAAGCCATGATTTACGATCAGTTTTACATTTTTGTATAAAATCATTTTACATTTTGGTAGTAGGGGATTTAGGGATTTTAGATCAGTTGTTAGGCCATTCCACTGTGGCTGAACATTCTTACCCTTAGAGCAGTAGTTCTCAAAGTTTTTCGTGCCAAGGACCCCCAAATTGATATATAATTGGCCGCGGACCCCCAGCTGATTTTCTTTTGTGCCAGGGACCCCAGAGGAGAAGATTTGCGTTAAAAAAAATATTAACAACAATTATAAAAGTATTAACATTCTTTCAAACACTTACAAGATTTTTCAAAATATTCTATTTTTGAACAGCCAATGTATAGAATATGGATAAAGTGCTTAAAATGATTGAGATGCTGTATTAGCAAATTCTCCTGGGGACCCCCTGGAACCCTGTCAAGGACCCCAGGGGGTCCCCGGACCACACTTTGAGAACCAATGCCTCAAAAGACCACTTCACCCATTTTCAACCTAATCTTCATATAATTGGTCCTCACCAATTATGAGAGCCCCAGCTAGAGTCCTCAGTTCACCCCTACTGACAAACCAGGAGGATTTCCCAAGAGTCTTGTTAATTCTTGGGCAGCCTGAGAGAATGGGTGTCTATTCTGTCTATTCAAGGCAGCCTTAAAAGAGTCCAGAGTTGGAGCATGGCTAATCTCCATTAGGAGAGAGTTCCATAGGGTGGGGGGGGGGGGGCTGCCACCAGTGGTGGAAAGTAACTAAGTACATGTACTCAAGTACAATTATGAGGTATTTTTACTTTACTTTACCATTTCCAATACTTTTACTACTACTCCACTACATCTCAGAGGAAAATATTGTACTTTTACTCCACTACAATTATATGAAAACTTTAGTTACTAAGGTAGTTACTTTGTAGATTTTGATTATTATTACAAAACACATTAACCACTTCAGCCCTATATATATATATCAGCCATTTGAAAATAGCAGATCTACAAGCTCACAATGCGTCGTGATGATGTGAGCTTGTAGATCAGCTATTTTCCAAAGATTTGTATGAATGTTGAACTTGTGAAATGGGACATTCTGCACAATGAGTACTTGTACTTTTGGGACATTTTGATGCCATTTATTTTTTTGCTTATAACAGAGTACTTCTACATTGCAGTATTGATACTTTTACTTAAGTAAAGAATGTTAGTACTTTTACCATCACTGGCTGCCACACTGTCCCCACAGGTTTGCTTGTATGTTGCTGTGAGTAACCAGATAGGCCTGAGGCTTCGGTTGCAGTAAGTGAACTAAATTGGGAGATACCAGCACAGAGGCAGCAAGTCCAAAGTCAATTGTTTTTATTACAATTCAATTCAAAGGAGCTTTATTGGCATGAGAAAACATACGTTTATATTGCCAAAGCAAGTGTCAAAACATAATAAAAACAATGTTCAGTTGGAGGGGCTACAGCCTTGTGTTAAACAGAGCTATGTCACATTGCAACGTTGTATATACATGTTGGCAAGCTTATTTTAAACAAATAGCTGACATATTTCAAGATTTTGCAGTCAGTTTTAGGACGGTTAGCAGTATTTCCCCCAAAACTATTTAAAATAGTATACAAAAAGCCTCAGATTTCAAATGAATTTAAAGGTATATAGCAGTTCTGTTTATATGTGCAGTAGGTCTATTCAGAGGTCTATACTCTGTACAGATAGTGTTTATATGTATACAGTAGGTCTATGTCAGAGGTCTACTCCAGGGGTCTTCAACAGGGGGTCCGGGACCCCTAGGGGGTCCTCAGAGCTACTATAGGGGGATCACCAAATCTTTGTGTGATAGGATGTCGTAGGATTTACATTAACCAGTGCCACTTGAACCCTAGAATTCCTTTTCTGAGGGGAACATTAGCCGAAAATAGCAGAGCTTGTAGATCGGCTATTTTTGGCAAAGAGGCTATAGGTGTAGAGGGAAAAAAGAGCAGACTAAGTCAAAAAAAAATCTGAAACACAATTTTATACAATATAGAGGGGGGTCCCTGCTTCATCTCTCTCTCAGCTAGGGGGTCCTTGGCCTGAAAACGTTGAAGACCCCTGGTCTACTCGGTACAGATAGTGTTTATATGTGCAGTAGGTCTATGTCAGAGGTCTATACTCGGTGCAGATAGTGTTTATATGTGCAGTAGGTCTGTGTCAGAGGTCTATACTCGGTACAGATAGTGTTTATACAGTATACTAGGTCTGTGTCAGAAAACCATTGGCTTAACTTCTCTTATCACAACAGTATCACAGCAGTAAGGTCAAACCGCACCAATGCAACTAGTCACAACTCCTTGCAACAAAATAGTTTTAAGGTCAAACCGCACCAAAGCAACTCCTTGCAGCTGCCTTTGGGGATAATGGTTGCAAGTAGTTGCATGTTGCAAGTAGTTGCACATGGTGAATCATTTGTGTGGAGTGGGCTTTACTACCAATAAAATCTGCAGCAGTGGGATATGTGTGTCAGGAGGGGAGTGTATAGGCCATCCGTTCAAAGTGCAGCAGCCCTTAATATACGGAGAGAGATCAAGCACAGCAGCAATACACCAACACATATAATACTGTAGCTATGCAATGGCTAAACCATTATGGACCTCTGCTTACTGACTGAACCCAAATACAACACTGGAACATTCCATTCACTTAATGCTTTAACTGAAGTGCAAACATTAAACAACTAACAGACAATGTTTTGAAGCACACCAGAGTACAGCCTGGCACCAACAGCAGGGTTGGATTTGCTTATGATATCCCACACAAGTCACGACGACGCCACAGGCTGTGGGCTTGTAGATCTGCACTTTTCCCTATGTGTTGCACCACAAAGTAACAGTATTTAATATAGGGCTTAAGTGGTTAAAAAAGCAACACATTGAACCCCGGTCCTATAAGACACACAGGCTTTTAGCTAATGATGTGGAATATGGATGCCGGGGTTTGAATGAAACAGTGAAACATGTTCAGCAGTTTGTTATGACTCTGCAGCAGAATGAACGGCCTCCGGGCTATTCATAGCAGTCAGCCTGGCAAGAGAGAGGTTCTGATAGTGTCACACGGACAAATAACTTGTTGCACAGACTCTGGATAAGAGCGTCTGCTAAATGCCTGCATTGTAAACGGATAGTAGTTTTAATATAATGGGTCCTGAAGGTTAAAATGCTGGCCTGGGCGTGCAGCCGTTTGAGAGGCCTGCATTCTTTCTGTCCTGACATCCAACTGTGGTAATAAACATGATGTCACATTAACATCCACACACTCTGCAGCCAGGAACACTTGATTTGTCCTGGTTGTCTTAAGTGTTAACTTTATCTTTTCTGGAATCCCCTCAAGAGGGTCTATCCAGCAAAAATGAGTTCAACCGCTTTAACTCTATATGCATCGGATGTTTGAAATAAATAGCTGACGGGTTGTTTCAGCCAGTCTACAGCAGTGTGAATTTATGGATGCAGTTTATGCACAGCCAGCCAGTCAACAGTGAATATAATGAGTAAATATACAATCTGTCTAAGTGTTTACAGGCAACTGTCATGGTAATTTAGTGGGCAGCTATTATTATTGTGTGTGTGTGTGTGTGTTTGTGTGTGTGTGTGTGTGTGTGTGTGTGTGTGTGTGTGTGTGTGTGTGTGTGTGTGTGTGTGTGTGTGTGTGTGTGTGTGTGTGTGTGTGTGTGTGTGTGTGTGTGTGTGTGTGTGTGTGTGTGTGTGTGTGTGTGTGTGTGTGTGTTAGAACTATCATGTGACAGTGCCTGGTCTGTTCTGTGCTCATGCTTGCTTGCAGAACAATGAGCAGTCACCACCTTTTAATAGAGGAGATGGAGGATCACACCAGAGATAGAGAGAGACAGTGAGAGAGAGAGGGAGAGAGAGGGGGGGGTTGATAGATTGCATTCAGAGAGACAGATGAATAAAACCATTGAGTGACAGACAGTAACAGATGTGGGTGGTGTAACGTGGCACTGCCCTCTGCTCCGTGTCCACTTCACTTCTCTGTCCTGTCTCTGTGCCAAGAGCCATTCAAAGACCTTTATCCTTCTAAAGCCTGACATGTCTGACATGCATATATTAGACCACGGACCGGACGGACCCCCATTTGATTGCACACATTTTCAAGATTTTTCGAAAATGGCAGATCTACAAGCTCATAGCGCGGCACTGAGTGCTGAGCTACGAGCTTGTAGATCTGCTATTTTTGAATAGCCAATGTATAAAATATGGTTTAAGTGATTAAAATGATTATGGAGCTATATTAAGTAATTTTTCTGGGGAGCCCCTGGTATCCCAAGAGGGGCGCCGGATGGACCCCACATTGAGATTTTTTTTATTTTTTTTTATTATTATTATCATCATTTTTTTTTAAAGAGAACATGTGTAACTCAAATCTTTGATTCTGGGGATTCTAATGTCTTCTAAATCTTCAAAAAATATATTTTGTTTTACTTATGTTGCTATAATCAGTGGTTCTCAAACTTTTTTCATGTCAAGGACCACCAAAAATGATATGAATTTGGCCCCGGATGCCCATCTCAAAATATGTTGTTCCAGGGACCCCCAGAAGCAAAGATTTGAGTTACAATTGTTCGCAAAATGGACCCTTTATTATACCCATGTAGAGTTCCAGTGTTTTGGTCCCATAGGGCTGATGGGTCAGACTGTCAACAGCAGATCTGTGGACTAAACATTGACATTTGATATGTTTGCTTCCTCTAAGCTTCCTCAGTGACTCAGTTCTGTGTTTTTATCTTTTATTTATACCTACAGTAGCCCTGAGACCAGCTTACTGTCACAGTTTACACTGTGTGTGGCGTGCGTGTGTGTGTGTACTCGTATATCACTATAATTGTGAGGCCCAAATGTCTCCACAAGTTTAGTAATTAGAGAAATAAGACACTGGGATGACATGTTTTGAAAGACATAAAAAACATCCTGTTTTTCTGATGAAAAGGATGTTTTCTTTTATGCCCATATATGGAGATCTCTGTATCTGTCAGTCCCTTTTATGCCCATATATGGAGATCTATGACTGATGTCATCAGTATGTAGGACGAATTGTACATTAAGGCCCGTTCATAGTCCCTAGATGGGTCTGAAACGTCCGTCACGGGGTGAGGGATTCCGTCCGTTCTTTACGGACCATGCATAGTTATTTAGGAGAGAGAGATTGCACGTACCCAACGTTGCCATGTCTGCTTATTATAAGCGACTTTGGGCTTATTCTTCTGTATAGTTGCTTGTAAACAAACAAGCAATTTTTTATTGGTGGTTGTGGTTTTATTTGGGCTTGTTTCTAAAGTGTAGTTGCTTATTTGGGCCAATTATTATTTAAACCAGTGATTCTCAAATATATATTGTAGATCTGCTATTTTCATATGCAGTGGTGTAAAGAGGTAATTGTACTTTACTTGAGTATTTCCAATTTCCAATACTTTTACTTTTACTCTACATCTCAGAGGCAAATATTGTACTTTTACTCCACTACAATTATTTGAAAACTTTAGTTACTAGTTACTTTTCAGATATAAATGATGATATTATGAAACATACATTAACCACTTTAGCCCTATTTTATACATAGGCCGATCTACAAGCTCACACAACGCGTCGCATTGTGAGCTTGTAGATCGGCTATTTTCAAACATTTTTGTACTTTTACTTTTGGTACTTTAAGTAGTGATACTTTTACTTAAGTAAAACATTTGAGTACTTTTTCCACCACTGTTCATGTGTGGCCTAGTCGATTCTTTTGGGCTTGTTTTCATAGACCTGGTTACTTATTTCTCTCACAAAATCTGGCTACAGGTTACAATGCTATGAAACTAGCATTGTAGCCCAGTGGTACTACGGGCAAAACGTAGTAAACGTCCGGCTGACGGTGAATGTCGACTGAACGGACGGAAATACTGGAGCCGCAATTGACGGAGGGGGAGACAAAAAAGACAACGTAAGGAGCGCCAGCGCTCGTTACGTATCCTTACGTCCGACTATGAATGATACTTAAGGAGCGCCAGCGCTCGTTACGTATCCTTACGTCCGACTATGAATGATACTTTATACTATATTGTTATTATGGTTGTTTATATCTAACCCTTATATTTAACCATCACTTGTAGCAGTGGTTCTCAACCAGTGGTCTGGGGACCACCAGTGGTCCTTGGGGGATTACCAGGGGGTCCCCAGCTAAATTTAGTTAACATTGTGTCACAATCATTTTAACTACTTAGCTTTGGCTATTCAAAAATAGCAGATCTACAAGCTCATAGCGTGGCACTGCCGCGCTATGAGCTTGTAGATCTGCTATTTTTGAAAAATCTTGAAAATGTGTGCAAATCTTTGAATATATATTTTTTTTCAAGCAAACATTTTCAACTCATATCTTTGCTTCATGGGGGTCCCTGGCACAAAACATGTTCAGATGGGGGTCCGCGGCCAAATGTTTATAAATGTAGGGGTCCTTGGCATGAAAAAGGTTGAAAACCACTGACTTATAGTACTTATATAACACATTATGATACGACATGATATTTGGTAGCTTGTAGGAGCCAAGATGTCTCCACTAGGCCTGATAGCAGCCTGTGTTGTTATGGTTCAGCTTGACCTTGTAGCAGCTACAGTATAACTATGATCTGATCCCTGTGCTCGTTAACAGAACTACCTTAGACCACTGATCTGTGTCAGACTGTGTGTCTAACGTTCTTCTCCCCATGATATCATGTACATTAAAGCATAACCATCACCACCTAGAACATTGTCTCCACTCAGAGACAATATGTCATGTACCAACAATAGCCGATCTATAAGTGTGTGTCTGTCTGTCTTTCTGCGTGCAGACCCCGGGGGGGGGGGGGGTTAGCCCCTTCGCTAAGCCCCAAACACAACAGTGTGTCTGGACCAATGGGACGCCAGCGTTGGGCCGCACCCACCGGTGATGATGTGCTGATGCTGGTGTTTTGAAAAGGCATATACACACACACACACACACACACACACACACACACACACACACACACACACACACACACACACACACACACACACACACACACACACACACACACACACACACACACACACACAGACAAATGCCAGAACCCACTGGTTCTCAAAGTGTGGTCTGGGGACCCCCAGGGGTACCTGAGGCGGTTCCAGGGAGTTCCCAGCAAAACTAGTTAATATAGCATCAAAATCTATTTGACCACTTTAACCCTATGTACACTTATCTATCTGCTATTCTCACTATATTTGTAACAGGCCATGGTTCATTCACCATGCACTTTTCCCCTTCCTAGACATGTTAGTGGAGACAAAAAGTACAATATTTATTTTTGAAATGTAGCCAAGTGTCCCAAAATACAAATACTCAAGTAAAGTAAAGATACTCAAAACAATTAGGACTTAGGAATTAAGACCTGAGGCCCATTCTACAAATGTCTTCTAAATCCTAAGAGTTTTCTGAAACACTTATGTTGCTATAATATCAGTGGTTCTACAAGCCTTTTCATATCAAGGACCCCCAAAATGATATGTATTTGGCCGGGGACCCCCATCTCAAAATATTTAGTTCCAGGGGGAAAATAAATAATGGTTAAAGTGGTTAAACTCTAAAATGACAGATGTTTTCCCGGTCTTAAGTAAAGGTGCTTCTGCTTGGTGTCCAGCACTGAGGTGAAGGAGGGCATAGCTGGCATTCCTTCAGCGCCCCGTTGGCACCACAAGCTTCCACTCTGCTGGACATGGTCAATGGCTTTAAGATGTCTGGCTCCTCCCTCCCTGACCCCCTGACCTGCTGAACCCAGTGGTGTGAAGTAATAGAGTACAGTTACTCAAGTAGTGTAATTAAGTACAAAATTCTGACTTACTTTTGGGGTGCATGCTTGTGTGCGTGTGCGCATGCATGCTTGTGTGTATGCATGTGTGCATGGGTGCACGTGTGTGTGTGTGTGTGTGTGTGTGTGTGTGTGTGTGTGTGTGTGTGTGTGTGTGTGTGTGTGTGTGTGTGTGTGTGTGTGTGTGTGTGTGTGTGTGTGTGTGTGTGTGCGTGCGTGCGTGCGTGCGTGCGTGCGTGCGTGCGTGCGTGCGTGCGTGCGTGCGTGCGTGCGTGCGTGCGTGCGTGCGTGCGTGCGTGTGTGTGTTTTACTCATTGGACTGTAATTAGTCATGCATTAATGCTTTCATCACTTTGACGTTATACAGCTGATTAAGGTGGGGCTGATTTGAATTACTTTATGTGTTGCTGGGTAGATTAGATTACCCTGTTATAATAAATAATCATGTATCACTTGTAGTAACTAAAGCTACCAAATAATTGTAGAGCAGTAAAAAGTACAGTGTTTTCCTCTGATGTAGTGGAGAAATGTGAAGTAGACAAAACATGGAAGTTCACAAGTAAAGTAAAAGTACCTCAATTTCTTTGCTCGAGTAAATGTACTTAGTTACTTTACACCCCCGTTTCAAGCTGAAATGTTGAATTACTAATATATGCATTTAAAGCACTTACCTCTTTACTTAATGAATCTGAATCAGCCTTTGCCTGCAGTAGGCAAGTTTCAGTGTGACTTTGGCAGCTGTAGTTTAGGGTGAGTGTGATGTTTTCTGACAGGCGGGGAGGGGGGGTGCGGTGGGGTGGGGGGGGCTCAGCCAGATTGAGAGTGGCTTAATCCTGTTTTATACTTCACCCTACGACGGTGTTGTCATGACATAAATTACTTCTAACTTCAAATTAAAATAACCAGGTGAAAACAATATGTGATGAGACGTTCATTTAATTTGATAGGGATCCCTAGAGACACTAATCCTTCCAGCATGCGAGATGATCGAACGTCCATACATTCTTCTACTAGAAAATAGCAGATCTACAAGCTCACAACGCATCGCGTTGTGAGCTTGTAGATCGGCTATTTTCAAATAAAATCTTATATAAAATTGTAACTAGAAAGTGTGCTCCTCGGAGCACAGGTCTCCGCCAGTACTGTTCCTGATTAATCCTGTCTTATCTATTTATATTACATATTGTCACGTGTCACTTGACCAATGTTAGCTTGGCTGATGGAAGCTCACTTCAAAAAATATAAATGATTTTTTGAAGTGACACACCTATTTATAGGTTTCTATTTCGTCATGCGTCTCGCTAGCCAATCAAAGCACACCCTTTCAACATATTGTCACGTGTCACGTGAAGCTTGACCAATGTTAGCTTGGCGGACACATGGAAGGACGGAGACGAAAACATACTCTCCACCTCTGGCGGAGACAATAAGCAGATCTGGCTGTGACATGACAAAAAAGGGGGGCCCCAGCCCAAAACACACTATGGGACCACACAGATTCAAGTTCTCAGTCGCCACGACTGATTTCAGTCATTTGGATTCCATAAAAGCCAGCATGTCTTCTATGGAAGGATGTTGCGCAGCGAAATAGCCGATCTACAAGCTCTCAATGCATCTGCGACCTGCTAACGCTCTGGACCAGAGCTACCCTATGAGCCACATCTGCTCTGGATGGAACCGTCGGGTTCCCAAGGCTACTTACTGACTTCCCCCTGCACCAGCTCCATCAGGGAGGGGAACATCCTGACATCATCTGGTTGGAGACCCATCTTCTGGATCTGCTCTCCCAGATGTTCCACATCCAGCGCCAGCTGCAGGCGGATCCTGCCGTCGCCTGTGAGTCCTCCGTTCGCTCCTGCCGTGGCCACGCCCTCGCCCTTTCCGGTCGGCTCCGGGCTCTCCTCCTCCATGTCGCTCACTGAGCTCAGGACGCCCCGGACGGTCTCGTAGTACGTCTGTGTGCATTCCGACAGCGTGACTCGTAGCCAATCCCGTGCTGTGGAAGGACTGACCAGTCCCGCTGAATCGGTCAGTAGCTGATGTAACGGATGGACGGCGTCGTCCACGTACGCCGACGCGCGCACCGGCCCCTCCTTGTCGGTCGTGAGGTAAAGACGCGGTACATCAGAGGCTCTCTTTAGGAAGCGGCAGCAGCGTTGGGTTAGTTGCCGGGTCATCCTGGCATTCAGAGTGGGTATTCTGCCTGACAGACACGCCTTAGAGTCTGACAGAGCAGCTTCCACCGTTGCAAAGTTTGTAAATCTTATGGCCTCTAACCTCTGTCTGATTGTCTGTGACAGCGCTGGGATCTGCTCCTGCAGCCTCTGGATATCAGCTGCCATGTAGACCAGCTGTTTGGTAGAGAGGGAGGCGAGACGCCGCTCGCTTTCAACGCCGGCATCGTTGTCCAATGAGCTTCGGCCAGCGGTGGAGGAGGAGGCGGAGTTTGGCAGAGGAGGCCTGGTGGTTGGCTCCTCGGGCACCACCTCGGGGGGCGGAGTCTGAGTCAGCGCCGCGTCGAGGAAGTTGGCGTATCGCGAGTAGAGCTTCAGAGTGAGCTCCCAGAAGCGGTGGGACAGCTGTGAGAAGTAGACCTTATCTGACCAACACCTTAACAGACAGGACCACAACACCTGGGACACCTGCAGGTGGTACACGCCGTCGTCCGGCACTGCTGTCTGTACTCCGTCGCTCACAGCGTTCTCCAGACTCCCTGCTATCTCGTCGTACCGGAGCTGAAAGTAAACGGGAAGCTTCCACTGGTTGTGGAAGCGCGCATAAGAGGGCTGAGCTCTCAGCCTCTTGACACTGGCCTGGGAGCTGCACTGGCATTCGTAGCTCCTCACAAACCCCATGCTCGCGCTGTACCGCTCGTGAAATACGTCAGGGTTTCCAGGGTCGAAGAGGTAACCCATCCTCTCCTCTATCCCTCGAATAATCTCCGGCCACACAGAGTTGACCACGAAGTCGTAGCCGGGCAAAATGTCTGCTGCTTTGTCGCTGGATACGGCCCCACCTCCTCCTCCGGTCACCTCGCCAAGCAGTCGACAGTGGTGAGGAACAAACTCCAGCAGTCCAGAGTACATCAGCTGGAGACCGTTAGCGGTGGACTTCACTAGCTCACTAGCTTCCACGATCACCTGGTCCACGTAAGGCTTGACCAGCACCTGTCCCACCAAGGCCTCTGCGTCTCGAGTCTTGTCCATGGCGGCGTACGTCCTCAGGCAGTGACGCACCACGTCCACATTGGACTTCTGCAGCCCCTCGATCAGCAGCCCCTCCAGGGAGCTCTGGAGCGTGGAGGCGATGGCCGCCATGCGAGGTCTGACTCTGTCCAAAAGGGGCGTGTCTTCGCTCTGCGCAGCGTGGAACTGAAGCCGGTTAAATTCCGTAGCCGCCCTCTCCAGAATCTGACCCGCCGACAGAGGACCGCTGATCTCCGGAGAGTTGGACTCCTCAGAGTTTTTCGGCCAATGCAGAATCTTCTCCATCTTGTCCACCGAGCGCACCACCCGGATCAGCCTGAGCACGCACGCCTTCTTCTCTCGCAGGTCCTCTAGTTTGTACAGCTGACCGTCTACAGCCCGAATCAACTCGCTCACGCAAGACCGCCGGCTCAGCGCTTCCTCTCGTAGCCGTCCGAGGGGCACCGACAGCCGCTCGAGGGCCTCGTCCATCCCCACCAGGTTGGTGGAGAAGTTGACAAAGTCGGCGTAGTCCTTGTCGACGAGCTCCACCATGGCCGTGTTCAGGAGCTTACGGTAGAGCTCCAAGTCCTCTCTCAGCTCCTCCAGCTGGACCCGCTCCCTGCACTCGGCCACAAACCGGTCGACATCGAAGTCAGCCTTCATAAAAACATCTTTGTCGAAGCACAAATGATCTGGCCCCTTTGACAGATTCATGTTTTATAACTGGCTGTCAAACACAAAGGGAGCAGCTGTTAACTAGCTGATAAGCCAATTCTATTTATAGAGCATGTTTAAAAAACAACAACCAAGGTTGATCAAAGTGCTTCACAGCATACACAACTAAATACAACATATTTCAGGAAAAAAAGTTTCACAACATCAGTTTTTTTTTAAATAGAAAGATGTGAGAACAATTGTAGTAGATTAAAAAACAATGGAGATGAATGGGCATAAAGGTGAGTAGGGGAGGTCATGGTATATCACAGTGGTTGGAAGTCACTCTATGATGTCATTACTATGAAATCAGGCATCTCCATATTTGGGCATATCTATAGTGCAGCACTCGTTTTATTACAGTGGTCCTCAAACCTTTTTCATTTCAAGGACCCCCAGTTTGGCATCTTTAAGGCCACGGACCCCCATAACTCTGAGAGTGTACAAATGGAACCAAATGGACCTGTTTGGGTCCATTTTGTTCCATTTTACGCAGACACGCAGAGATTTACAGAGGGGTAAAAGCGCAATGTGATATTTGACTTAGTGGCATTTTAGTGGTATTCGAGTTTACGTTTATTGTGTGTGTGTGTGTGTGTGTGTGTGTGTGTGTGTGTGTGTGTGTGCGTGTGCGTGCGTGCGTGTGTGTGTGTGTTCTCAGGCCGGTACTGTGAGGTCCACCACATGACGGGTAACTACATGTGGGATGATGCCAGTAACAAGGAGTTCCTGATCGGCACCAACGCAGACAGTCGTCTGCCCGTGTGGTGGGACGGCTCAGAGCCCCTGTGGGTCACCATGCAGAAGATGGGCAGGAAGGTCTTCATGTACTACTGGCCTGGTGAGTATAGGGCTGTCATGTCAGGGCTTCTGATAGCTTTAACATTATTAGGAGTTAAACCCAACTTCCTGTAATAAAATATGGAGTTGGCCGCAGCCAAATGATGGGAGAAAACACACAGTCGTAAAAAATGATAATTAGTTTAAATGTCTAAAGTTACACAGAAAATACAGGCTTATCTTTGCACATAATATTGCTATCTGGAAGAAGCTCCCCGCTTCCCCCTTCCATAGCGTCATCAGGTCAGACGTCACAGCCAGCTGGTGTGCCTCTCCATCTTATTGTTTCACTAACAATCAGCAGTGATAGAATAAGTACTCACATTTTTTACTTAAGTAAAAGTATCAATAACCTACTGTATTGTAGAAAATCTAGAAACAGTCTGGTACAAGTTCGGTATTCAACATTTTGCGTGAGTAAAAGTACTCATCGTGCAGAAGTTTTCAAATGTATAAAACGTATAAAATTCCTTGAAAATGACTACGCTACGACTACTTTGACCTCAGACATACTATTATCATATTGTTATTTTGTGAATATTTGGTTATGGTGTTATGTTGTGCACATTATAACCCCCGTGTGTGTGTGTGTGTGTGTGTGTGTGTGTGTGTGTGTGTGTGTGTGTGTGTGTGTGTGTGTGCCACCAGGTTGCGAGGTAGAGATCTTGGGGGTGCGTCCGTCGTTCTGTGAGGAGTACGTTTACAACCCGTCAGAGAAGAACCTCACTGACTCCATGGAGAGCGCTCTGAACGTGCTGCGGTGAGAGACTACACACTCCCACCTCATGAACCACGGACCCCCATCTGAACATAATGTTGTGCCAGGGACCCCCCCACACAAGATTTGTGTTGTTAAAATGTTAAAACAATATTCCAAATTGTTCTACATTGTGTGCGTCCTCGTTGTGTGTGTGTGTGTGTGTGTGTGTGTGTGTGTGTGTGTGTGTGTGTGTGTGTGTGTGTGTGTGTAGGTCAGGTGAAGCGGACATGGCAGCAGTGTACTATGAGAAGATCGATGTGGAGGGTCATCACTTCGGACCCGACTCCCCCCAGGTCCGAACGGCGGTCAGACAGCTGGACGGCGCCATACAGACCCTCAACACCAAACTGAAGGTCTGTATAGGATGCTCTAACTCTTTATTAGACCTTGCGCAGCTGACACCTGCAGCCAACTTCCCTCTGTCCTGCCTGGCTCCCAACATGACCACGGATAGCTCTGTGCGTTCATTGTGAACTGTTGTTTAGTGTACATTTTAAGATAAATACTAACAGTACATCAAAGGGTAGGGTAGGGGTGGGAGGCCTTTTTGTTTCACACCCTTTTCTCCTGTTTTGTGGTAGGGAGGTGATCTGTTTTGTTGGGTAAGGTTTTAGTGAGTGTTGTAGGTTTATAAAGACTATAAATAATGTATTTTTTGGCTGCAGGCGCAACTTTTAACATAGGTCTGTCTCTGTTCTCTCAAAAAGGAAACAAAAAACGTACGCTCAGCAAAAGTGAATTGATCCCAGTGTATGACAGAGAACAAGTTCACGATAACAGTGTGTTCATGTTCATTTGTTTGTGCTCAGGAGAAGGATCTGGTGGGCCGGGTCAACGTGGTGTTTTTTTCGGACCACGGCATGACCCCCATCCGCTGGATGGACAGGGTGATCGAGCTGGAGAAATACATCAACATGTCTGACCTGGTCAAGATGATGGACAGAGGACCCGTGGTCAGCCTCTGGCCCAAACACAACACATACCAGCAGGTCAGAACGTTGCCATTTATACAGGCAGTCGCGCACTGGAAATAGCTTCACGACGCACCACGTTGTGAGCTTCTAGATCTGCTATTTTCGGCTTTGGGGTTAAAAATGCAACAAATGTACTTTTTTTAAATGGCATTCATGAAATAGGCTCTATGCACAGCTGCCATACTGGAAAGGAATTGGGCCTCTTCCTTACTTCCTTCACGGGTCTTACCAATTATACTAATTAAGGCTCTGTTCCATTTAGTGTGGCACAGTGTTGTCAAACCTTTTAATTTCAAGGACCCCCAATAACTCTGAGAGTGTACAAATGGAACCATTTGGTTCCATTTGTACACTCTCAGAGTTACACACTCGTAAGTGGCCAATTGGAACCCACTCAAGGAACCACGAGGGTCCCTGGACCACACTTTGAGACCCACTGGTGTAGCAGAGTGTTTCCAGTGAGTCAACATGTACAATATCAGCACCCTGACTCTGTTTGACCAGAATGGAACAGAACCTTAATTAGTATTATTGGTAACATCTGTAGAGTTCTCAACAGGCCTGAAAATGAAGGCCCGGCCCTAACTGGGCCCTACTGGGCCAGCCCGAGGCTTGGCTTTTAGGCCCAAAAAAACGAAAATGTGTCATTATGTGCTTAATGTACTCAAAGTCACGCATCCAACACGCTTTGAACTGAGCAGATTGGACCTTCCGTTCCAGAGATAATGGCCAAAACATCTTGACAATGGCCTTTTTCGCCGATTTTCAATCGTCGGGTCGGGTTCGGGCAGAATTTGAGAACTCTAAACACCTGTGAAGAAAGTAAGGAAGAGGCCCAGTTTCTTTCGAATATGGCTGCTGTGCGTAGAGCCTATTGCCTGACTAAAATGTTGATGTCCTCACAGACACGTGTATTAATGCAAACTTGCATGCGTGCGTGTGTTTTCCATGCAGGTGTACAATGCACTGTCACAGGTTCCTAACATGCATGTGTACAAGGTCCAGGATATTCCACAACGCTTCCACTACAGAGGAGGGAAGTTCGTCTCCACGCTGACACTGGTGGCCGACCCCGGATGGTTCATTACTGAGGTGAGATCAAACTGTTGCTGTGGAGACGTTGGGCTGTCAAATATGTATCTATCATTTCATGATTGTATGCATAATTGCATACATTATCATATTTCATTTGCTCATTCATTTCCGTAACCACTGTGTGAGGCACTGTGTCCACTGGGAGCTTTTTTCTCGACTGAAAATGCCAAGGCACTCGCCGAAAAGCGAGTGCCTTGGGTTCGATTCCCGCCAGGGACGCCGTGGGCGCTGGGGGCTGTGTTCTCTTCTCCACGTCATCAGAGCCCATTACCTAGGTGGGGTTGGTGAAAGGGCCTTTCTGTGTGGAGTTTGCATGTTCTCCCCGTGTCCCCTAATGTAGTTACCCTCACAAAAACATGCAGTAATCCTGATCTCTATACTGCCTCCCCCTGGTCAGCCAGGGGGGGAAAGGAACTAGTTGGAATAACGTTTTTCCTTCCACGCGCTATGTCCTACCGGGGAAACTCTCCCCTGTCAGGTGATAAGAAGCGGCCTGCTCACTCCTCATGCATTGAAGGAAGCATGAGCTCAGTTCGGGGCTCTCCCCAGGCTGGCAGAGCGAGAGTAGCGCCCAGGATTACAGCTTTTTAGGCAATTGGCACTGGGTGAAAAAAGGATTACAAAATCGTGGGATAAAAATTAAGAAGGAAAAATGCGCTGTGCTCAGAAAAAAAAAACACATCTTGATGGACATACTTTTACTCCCATCTCAAAGGCATATTGCATATTCTACTCTACTACAGCTTTATTTAGAAGTTACTTTGCAGATTTAGATTAGTATGACACAACATAATTACCACTTAAGCCATAATAAACTACAGTATGTATGTGTGTGTTCCAGAATAAGAGCAAACTTCCGTACTGGAAGAACGGGAGTGGTGAGGCGGTGGGATGGCAAAACGGTTGGCATGGTTACGACAACGAGTACATTGACATGAGAGGCTTCTTCCTGGCTACTGGACCTGGTGAGTAGAGCCCCGCCCACTTAGCACTTTGACCCGTATTGACCTGGTGAGTAGAGCTGTGGAGAGTCTGGATATGTGAGACTACTCTGGCTGCTACAAGGACAAGCTGAACCTTAACAAGAGCTGTACCAAAACAATAGCTATCAGGCCTAGCGGAGACATCTTGGCTCCCATAATGTATTATATAAGCAACATCACTAAAGCAATGCTATACAGTATTGTACTTGAGTTAAGGCCTTTGCAGACAGGGTGCGATTTTCCGCACGGAAAAAAACCGGACAATATCACTTTTTTAAATGAACACGTGGTTCTCAATGACCTCATGCACACCCCGTGCGGCGATGCGATGCGGCGATGCGATGCGTTTTTTTTTTTCAATCGAACCCAGTTCGATTTGTGCGTTTTTTCGCATGCGGTAAAAACTGATTGACTAATCGCACCCTGTGTGCAAAGGCCTTAAAAGTACTAGAGTACTTGCTTTTATGGTGTGACGATGGTATGATGGTCTGATCATATATCTTGATAATGTGAAGGACTTTGTCACCATAAAAGATATTGCCATGCCGAGTTATATGATAACAACAACAATTAATTAATAAATGGCCAGGGATCAAGTGGTTAATACGCTATCAGATGATAACAATTGACAATGTAGGCATTTAGCAGACACTCTTATACAGAGTGACTTAAAATAAGCAAGATAAACACATACATAGAGACAGTGTAGTGTCTCAGTAAACTATAGGACCTCAGGTAAACCAAGACCCTAGCATCAGTCTAAACAATATACTGTCAAAATAATCTACATTGAAACCATAGGATACCAGGTAATCAATGAACCTATAGCATCTGTTTAAATAACATGCTTTCTAAATTACATTTTAACCTTGTGGTTAAGAAAAACAAAGCCAGGCTGTAACACATCAATAGCTATCAGGCCTAGCGGAGACATCTTGGTACTATGAGTGATGGTTAAATATAAAAGTTATATATAAGCCATACTAACAATATTGTATAACGTATAATTCTTCCTCAATTGCTTTAGTGTTGATATAGTAACAAAAACATGAGAACAAATGGTCATGGTGTGTATGCATGGTCATCATCTATGTCACTAGCATGATAAGATATTATGATATGATGAAGTGAAAATCTCTGACCTTCTAGTTCTAGTTTTAATGATTATATTAGATATTATTAGTGAAGATAGCAGATCTAAAAGCTCACAACACGTCGCATCGTGATGCTTGTAGATCTGCTATTTACATTATTTTCAATAGGGCTGAAGTGGTTAATTCTTGTAGTTTGGGTCCCCGGGGAGTCTCAGTTCAATTACATTTTTCAATTAGAATTGTATTAAAGTGCCAAATCACAACAAGTCGTCTCAAGTCACTTCACGTATAGAGCAGAGACCCAGTGGTGTAGGTACATTTACTCAAGTACTGTACTTAAGTGCAGTTGTGAGGTATTTTCACTTTTTTCAGTACTTTTACTACATCTCAGAGGCAAATTTTGTACTTTTACTCTTCTACATTTTGATGCCAATACTTTTGTACTTTTACTCAGGTACATTTTGAATTCCGGACTTTTACTTCAACCAAGTATTTCTATATTGCAGTATTGGCAAAATATTTGAGTACTTTTTCCACCACTGCAGAGACCCGACATCTCCCACCCTGAACAAGCAATTTTGTCACCGTGGTTCTCGAGCTTAAAGATTAAACTGGGAACGTGGTTTCATTCTCACTTCCAGATTTCAAGCAGAACATGCGAGCGGGGCCGATCCGAACGGTGGACGTCTACAACCTGATGTGCAGGACGCTGGGCGTGGAGCCGCTGCCCAACAACGGCTCGTGGTCCCGGGTGGAGTACCTGCTGAGTGGCTCGCCGGGACATCAACACTCCACCACCTCCAGCCTGTTGAGTCTGTGTACCACAGGCCTGATGGCCACCCTGCTGCCTCTGTGGCCTTAGGACAGACAGACCCCCCCCCTCTACTGTGGCCATAGGACAGACAACCATCCCGTTCTTATATCTCAGTGGTTTTCAACCTTTTTTATGCCAAGGACCCCCGTCTGAAAATGTTTTGTGTCAGGGAGCCCCAGACGATTTTGTGTTTAAAAAATGCAAAATTCAAGAAAATTCTTCAAACACTTTCCAGATTGTTATGTACAAGTTCACAAAGTGAGCTTGTATATCTGCTATGTTTGAATAGCCAAAGTATACAGTATGGACAAAGGGGTGAAAATGTATTAACACCTTTTGCTGGGGACCCCCTGGAACCTCCTCAAGGATCACTGGTGGTCCCCGGACCACTGGTTGAGAACCACTGTTATATCTGACACTGGCTGAGACCACCGTATGCACACACACATGCATGCACAAAATGCACGCACACATGCACGAACACATGCGCGGCTGTTTTCAAAAAACACATTTACTAATTTGGCTGGGGCCCCCTCTGGAACCCCCTCAAGGACCCCCTTGGTGGTCCCCAGACTCCATTTTGTAGAATCACTGCCCTATAGGGGCCCCACCGGTCCCGGACCCCCTGTTGAAGACCCTTGCCTTATATAACCAAGAAACCTCCTCATCAAGTACAGTAACTGCATAAGAATCTCTGGCCACTGGTTAGAAGGCTCCATGCAATAATAATAATCATAAATACAAAAAAACATATTGACCTAGTTTCTTAAAGGTAGGGCAACAGATAAGGGACAACTTCTGATATTTACATACTAGTCCATAGCTAAACAACAGTATCAGTTTCTTTGGCACGAGCTGGAAACGTATGCACAATGCCATTGACAATACAATGCAAATATTCAAAGATAATTCTGTCGTCTCGTAGAATGATGAAACCTTGCTTTCCCTGGCCATAACCCCAAAACCTACATGAGCGAAATAATGGGAACTTTCTTGTTCTGGTGGAGCTGCGTGCTGAGTTCAACCCAGTGAGCGAACAGGTCAGACGAGAACAAAAGAGATCACTGACCACGGGGCGAAACAGTATTACTTTTGTTAATAATAATAATAATAATAAACTTTATTTGTATAGCACCTTTCATGACATGAAATGCAGCGCAAAGTGCTTTACAGAGCAAGAATACAGTTACAGTTACAACCAATTTAACAATAAAGCAAACAAAAAATAAAATAAAATAAAAGCAAAAGCATAAAACATTAAAATAGGCAATACAGTGAGGACTTAAAAATCAGCCAAAGAGTCAGCTAAAAGCAAGAGTGAAGAAATAGGTCTTGAGCTGTGCTTTAAAGCTATCGACAGAGGCTGCCTGTTTTAGGTGTAATGGGAGTTTATTCCACACTGTTGGTCCGTAAAAGCAGAATGCTGCTTCACCGTATTTTTTATATGTCATTTTAGGCACCTCGAGTAGGTCAGCACTTGAAGACCTGAGGGTCCGGTTTGGATCATGTCTCTCTAGGCAGTCATAGAGGTAGGAAGGTGCCAGACCATTTAGAGCTTTATAAACTATTAAAAGAATTTTAAAATCAATCCTAAAAACAACCGGGAGCCAGTGTAGTGAAGCTAGAACTGGAGTGATATGTTCTCTCATTCTAGTTTTAGTTAAAATTCTGGCTGCCGCATTTTGAACAAGTTGTAATCTGTCAGTTGTTTTCTTAGGCAGGCCAGAGTAGAGTGCATTGCAGTAATCAAGCCGAGAGAAAACAAAAGCGTGGATCAGCGTTTTTGCGTCGTCTAACGACAGATAGTCTCTAATTCGCGCAATATTTCTAAGATGAAAGAAAGCAATCTTGGTGACATGATTAATGTGTGCATTAAAATTCAATTCAGAGTCGATAATAACCCCCAGGTTCTTTACTGTGGTGTTACTTTCTACAGCCAGGTTACCAAGTCTACTTATTATTAATTCTCTCTGCTCACTGGAGCCAATTATGAGAATTTCTGTTTTATCCTCATTTAGCTTAAGAAAGTTCTCACTCATCCAGCATTTTATACTGGACAGACAGGTCAACAATGGGTCTAGAGCGCAGGGGTCGTCTGGAGCTACCGAAAGATACAGCTGGGTATCATCAGCATAGAAATGGAAGTTCACTCCGTGATCGGCGATGAGTTCTCCCAGTGGTAGTATATACAGGGAGAACAATAAGGGACCCAGAATTGAGCCCTGTGGAATACCAGAACAGATGTCATGTTTGTCTGAGTCAAAATTAGCTAGGCTGACAAAATAGCTTCTGCCTGTTAGGTAAGAGTAAAACCAAGACAAGGCTGTGCCTGACAAACCAATCCAGTACTCCATGCGTTGTAGTAGAATTTTGTGATCAATCGTGTAATGTGAGTGAATAGTTTAAGCTGATTTCTATCTGTAGCTGTCCATGGTGGAGGTATGTATATTATGGAAGCAAACAAACTTTAGTTTTTTTTCCTGTTCCCACTTTAGCTTTTGAAACGGGCCTCCAGATTCTTAAGGCCGCCCCTGCTTAGAGTAAATGCTGTCCTATAAATAAACATGTCTAATATAAACACATGTAATAGGCATCGCTCTAGAAGCCTCTCTACAGTAAACGGTTAAATCAAATGTTGAATGTTGGGGGCGGGGCAGATTTAGCTGTGTTATTGTTTATGGGAATGCCATATTAAGTACTGTTTTTCCTCCCACATTATTTGAATCTATCCAGCATTTAAAATGATCTGTTGCTCTGCCTTTTTTAAATGGCCTACAATCCAAAGATCATATGTTTACATACTGGACCAGAACCTGTGTTCCAGTGGGTTCCCCCAAAATGTCATCTAGAGCAGGGGTTCCCAGACTGTTTCAGCTCCAAACCCAATAGAGAAATTCTCCCCAGTCTCTCCATTATGCATTAACCATCTATTGACCTATATTTCTAAAATAGGAAAACAGACACATTTTAGATTTTTTTTGTTTGTATTATTCTGAAATTCTTTTGGAAAATGTTTTATTTCTTTTTTCAGTTTTTATTTTTTCTAAGTACAAAAATGTAAAAAGGGCTCACGACAAGATATTATCATCACAATATCAATATCGAGGTATTTGGTAAAACATATTGTGATCATTGATTTTATATATTTTTTTCCATGGTTTTACATTTACATTTCTTACATTTCTCAGCCAAAGTTGTTGTAACGTCAGGGTTGGAGTCAGAGAGAGAGAGACATAACTCCAACCCTGAGTACAGTGTAGTAATGATAAGCATATCAAATGAGTAAAGTTGATATATGTCAATAGATAGGGACAGCCTGTGCCTTACTGTTTATATAAAAATAAAAAGATCTTTGACAAATCTGAACTACAATTGTGGTTTTCTGACTTTTTATTTCATATTTATGTGACATGACAAGTTTAATTGTAAAAGTATACTTCTGAGTAAAAACCAGGCTTTCCACGGACCCTGCGGGCTGAGGAAGTCCTGGTCAGTCTCCACACAGAATGACAGTAAAGAAAGTCTACTTCCAGGACCACTTCACCCATTTTCAACCTACAGTATCTTCATATAATAGGTCCTCACTAATGCTCATTATAATATGGTAGCCTACCATTTCTGTATATTCACCCTGTGTCTCAGAGGAGGGCTGTGGACAGTTCAGAAACCTGCCTACCAGTGACATCATCGATGGGGAATCCAAGCATAGTCGTGTATATATTTCTGTCATTAAATGTCTCTATGAATTGAATACAAAGGCAAGTACAAGTAAAAGACAAGACATAGGCTTTCTTGGGTTTTAATTCCTCTGAGCTGAACTTGTATTGAACTGCACTTTCATGTGCTTTTTTTGGCAAACTATTAATAAAGTATTCAATCAATCAATCAATCAATCAATCAATCAATCAATCAGCCCTTTAACCAGCCTGTTCCGGTCTAGAGCCTGTTCCGTATCCGCTCTGGACCCAGGATCAGCACTCAGCAGCCTGCAAAGCAAATTGATCGCAGTCAATAAGTCTGACTGAGCAATGACATCTGTGTACAGCAGTGGTTCTTGAGGGGGTTCCAGAACTTCCAGGGGGTCCCCAGCCAAATTAATAGTTAGAAACCAAATTGACCCTTGTGTGTCTGTAACTCTGAGAGTGTACAAATGGACCCTAATGGGTCCATTTGGTTGCATTTGTACGCTCAGAAAATCATGTGTACACTCTCAGAGTTAAATTAACACTAATGATGATGATACATTCTTGCGATTAAGACCCCAATAAATCAACATGGTTGAGTCCCTGGCATATCTTTTCAAATGGGGGTCCGCGTGGGCTAATATGTGTCAATTTGGGGGTCCTTGACACGAAAAAGGTTGAAAACCACTGGTGTGCAGTACGAGACTGACACCTAGTGGACAAAGTGTGCTACTCCATGAAGTTATGGCAGTCAGCTGACTCACTGACAGACTGTCTGTGTCTACTCTGTGTCTATAGAGGCTTAAAACACCTTAATACCCGCTGTACTTACTGAGGTATGTATGACGACATGTTTTAAAACATTCATTATGACGCAGGGGCTTGTTTTATTGCATCTTATCGTGTTTATTAGACATTAGAGAGATTGACAGAACCCTAGCGCTCGTGCAGAGTTCTCTCTGTAACGGCTAGCTATGTAGCCGTTAGCATAACAACAACAACACAACCCATCATAACACCTAGAATAATAACAACAACACAACTACTGCCACATACACACCCATTACTATGTGAGACAGCAGGCGTTGTCATGGTAACCTGGCTGTCACCATGAAGATCTGTCAGGAACATAATGTGAACAACATGAGTTAGCTGTGCGTTAGCTAGCTAACAGGCTAACCTGCTAGTAGTGGTCTTGTTCCATAATGTGTTCTTCATACAGTATAATTATGAACCTCTGGACCGTCTACACTGTAGAAGGTCCAGAGGTTCATAATTATACTGTATGAACAGTGGAGAAATATAGTTTAAGAACAACCAAAGGTGCTGTTTTGCAAAACAAAACACAGCATACTTGAGAAAGATACCCAAGTAAGACAGTTAGTTGTTCCCAAACTGGGGGGGTCCCTAGCTCTGGTCCATAGCCTTGAAGGAGTTCCCTTCAAGGCTATGGACCAGAGTTAAGGGGGTCCCCAGCAGTCTTGGGCAGGAACAAGTTACTTTTAATATATTAAGTAATATTATTAACGGTAATATTATACCATATCACTATGTAAAAACAAATACATATTACATATTACTCAGGTTTTGAAAACATTTCCTTTAAAAAACAAATTCAAAATGTTTCACTTTATTTCACAATGTTCAATATTTTCTTTTGAAATGTCATGGACCCCCAAAATGATATATTTGCACAGATTTGAGTTAAAAAAATGTTTGCTTTAAAAATACTTCAAGCTCATAGCGCTATGAGTTTGTAGATCTGCTATTTTTGAAAAGCCAAAGAAATCTAAAATGACATTATTGGTTAAAGTGCTCACGTGGCCTAGTCGCTTCTTTTGGGCTTGATTTCATAGACCTGGTTGCTTATTTATTTTGCAAAACCTGGCAACAGTGGTTTCAGTGTGTGTGTGTGTGTGTGTGTGTGTGTGTGTGTGTGTGTGTGTCTGTGTCTGTTGCAGACCGGTCCAGCGTCGAGGCCTCCTCCTCCTCCTCTCTCCAGCATGGCAGCCTCCTCGCAGTGGGAGCTGCCTCCGGAGCTGTGCTGCCGGCCCATGGCCTTCGTGGCGCTGACCGGCCTGGACGTGACCTACAACGCCGTGCACCGCGCCATCTGGGACGCCTTCTGTGCCAACCGGCGCGCCGACAGGGTGCCCATCTCCTTCAAATGCCTCCCGGGGGACCACGAGTACCCTAAGTGCCGCACCAAGGTGAGAGAGGTCTGAGAGGTTAATAAACATCTTGAATTGGTTTCATTCCTTCCTTCTTATGAATTCATCTGTTGAATTTGTTTTTTCATGTTTTTCAAACCATTGATTCTCACACTTTTTAGTGCCAAGGACCCCCACATTGATATGTATTTGGCTGCGGACCCCCACCTAAAAAATATGTTGTTCCAGGGACCCCCAGAAGCAAAGATGTGTGTTAAAAATGTTCTCCTTTAAAAAAAAAAAGATAATGCACTCAAGATAAAAAAAAATAGCAGATCTACAAGCTCATAGCCGAAGTATAAAATATGGATAAAAGGGTTAAAATGATTGATTGACAAAAGTTTGCAAGCTCAAAAATAGCAGTTCTACCTGTATAAGCTGTCCTGACCTTGAAGATTGGAAAGCTCATCTACGAGCTCACAAGGCATCGCAGAGCGACGTGTTTTGAGCTTGTACATCGCCATTTTTTTCGGCAAAAGTTATAACATCGCCGTCCTAAAATGTAGATTTACAATTTACACTGTAGTCATTTAGCAGACACTCTTACTGTAGGCATTTAGCAGAGTGACTTACAGTAAGCAAGGTAAACACATACATCACATGCATAGAGACAGTGTAGATCAGTGGTTCTCAGACTTTTTCATGTCAAGGACCCCCAACTGTGTGTGGCCATAGATCTCAAAATATTCCAGGGACCCCCCCCCCCCCAGAAGCAAAGATTTGAGTTACAAATGTTCCCTTTAAAATATATATATATTCAAAGTTTTGCACAAGTTTTCACGATAAAAAAAAAACAGTGCGGCATTCGGTAGATCTGCTATTTTTGAATAGCCAAACTATAACATATGTTTTTTAAGTGGTTAAAGTGATTGTGACACTATATTACCTAATTTAGCTGGGAACCCCCTGGTACCCCGTACCTCACTTGAGAACCAATGGTGTAGATGTACTCACAAGTATAGTACAACTAACGTGTGTGTGTGTGTGTGTGTGTGTGTGTGTGTGTGTGTGTGTGTGTGTGTGTGTGTGTGTGTGTGTGTGTGTGTGTGTGTGTGTGTGTGTGTGTGTGTGTGTGTGTGTGTGTGTGTGTGTGTGTGTGTGTGTGTTCAGAGGACCTCCTATGAGTGGTACATCCCAAAGGGCATCCTGAAGACAGGCTGGATGCACAAACATCTCAACCTGGTCCCGGCTCTGGTGGTTCTGTTCTACGAGCTGGACTGGGACGACCCTCAGTGGAAGGAGAAACAGTCCGAGTGTGCAACCAAGGTGGAGATCGTCAGGTACAGTACGCGGGTGTGTGTTTCTGTGTGTGTGTGTGTGTGTGTGTGTGTGTGTACGAGTGTGTTAGGGCTGGGTAATCATGGATCAAAGTTCTCCGTCACCACGACTGATTTCAGTCATTTAGATTCCATTATATGGACGTGTGTCACTCACCGAAAACAGGTGATATCCTAGATATCCTCTTTTGGGTTATTATTAGGGGTGTGTCGATATATCGTCAATAATAATGCAAAAACAGAAGTATTTGTTTGCATTTGCTTTTTTACCCCCCCCCATATTTTTCATAATAAAAAAGTGGCATATATCGTATCATCGATATCGTGAGCCCAGTATCGTGTATCGTATCGTGAAATGAATGTATCGGCACACCCCTATGTTATTTTATGTGTATCGTGTGTGTAGGACCAGTCTACAAGGCAGGAACACCAAGGTGGCGGTTGTCCTCATCCAGAAGAAGACCCCTCTACCCCCAGGTAAAAAAGTAATTTGTACTTCTGAATACTTGAGTATTTACTTTAGTGTATATATATTTATATACTTTGTCCACCTGACAAAGACATGCTATTACATTGTGTGTCCACTAGGAGAGGACCTGGTGGCTTCAGAGAGAGCAGCCACTCTGTGTAACTCCTGTGATCTGTCTGGAAAGAGTCTGTTTGTCCTGCCTCACACCGACCACCTGGTGGGCTACATTATCAGGTACACACACACACACACACACACACACACACACACACACACACACACACACACACACACACACACACACACACACACACACACACACACACACACACACACACACACACACACACACACACACACACACACACACACCAGGGGTCGCGCTAGGATTTTAATCTGCCGGTCCCAATGTCCGGAAGGATTCAAATTTACCGGACATCTGACAAAAATAACGGTCATAATTATTTGTATGCATTAATGACAAGCAGGTGCGTAAATACAGCCTAACACTTAGGCCTACAGCATTATATTTTGAATTGAGCTATTAGAACATGAAACATTATAATATACACATTTTATATAGCAGGGTCATCTTACACAAATACATTAATTACCTACATTACCATTTGCGCATGCTGCGTGCGTAATGGTTTCTCAATCAATTGCGTTTGTATGCATTTTCTAATCAAAGGGCACTGCACAAAATTGGGCATTTCAGATTAATCCTTCATAATGGCTCAGCTGACCTGTTAGGGCAATACATTATAGACCACTACTACTCACTCACAGGAGGAGGTTATGCCATATAGTCAGACAGTGGATGCCGTCCGTGCGTCTAGTTGGGACAGCCGTGGGAAAGTTGATGAGTTGTGAGAATCTTGTCGTCTCCTCATAGAGCTATTCAGTTCAAAGTGGTAACGTTTTAACGTGTCCACCTCATAGAGTTAAAAATAGGTCCACGATTATGATTAACGTCATGTTTCAGCTCGATGCCATAGTTGCAGTAGCCTATAGCTGTTGTGAAGAGTATTTACGCATCTGTGTTAGATTTCATCTTCAACCTGCACTGTTGTTTAAACTGTAGGGCAACTTGCCAACTTTACTCACAAGTGGCCTTGTATTAGCCTAGTATCTGTGATATATTCTAGTTCAAGTTCAAGTTCAAGTATTTATTTGCCATTTCAAAACAAGTTTGATAGGAAATTGTCTTGGTGCTTCCTCTCACATACAAGACAACACAATAAACAACAGCACAAAGACAAGAACAAAAAGAGACACAAGAAACAGAACCAAACCAGGACCAAGCTGCAGCTTTGGCACATGTATACAGTACAGACAGTAGAAGAAACTGCTTAGTGCAATTATGTAGCAATTTTTAAAGTGCATAATTAAAGTGCATACCGTCTAGTTTGTGTTTGTAGTGCAAGAGTGTCGTTAAGGTGCCTGACTGCTTGGAGGTATGTGCAGTCTCTAAAACGGGAGGTTCTACTCCCAATGCTGCCATATCTCCTACCTGATGGGAGGAGATTGATAAGGTAATGGGCTGGATGGGAATGGTCGGCTATGATTTTTTTAGCCCTCTTCACCAATCTAGTGGGATAGAGTGATGACAGCGATGGAAGGCTCGAACCAATTATTCTAACTCATAATGATACAACTTGTGTGTAACTGGCTGTTAAATACACAACTTTATATAATGTAACTTGTAACCGGACCGCGGTGTCTCTGTCTGTCTGCCGAGACCGCAGTCTGTACGCAGCAGCAACAACTAGCTCTCTTTTTCCTGTTGTAGGCTACCTTCACAATAAAGTGTCTCCCATTTACCGCCCAATGCAGCACATTTTACACTGGTTATTAGTAACAGGAAATAGGTGTAACCTAACAGCGTGTGACAAACTATTTTCGTTCTACGTCTCTCTCTCTCCCAGAAACACACGCACGCTGTTAAGAGAGAGAGAGAAAGAGCGAGCGCGCGATAGAGCGAGAGAGAGAGCAAGAGAGAGAGAGAGCGAGCGAGAGAGCGAGCGAGAGAGCTTGCAAAGCAGAGGATTTGAAATGTGCCTAATTTTGCGGTGATAATTAATGAACAGCCGTGTCATTATCAACCGGTCAGGATGTCCGGAGAGATTTATTTTTTCCGGTCTTTGTCATAAAAAAACGGTCAAAACCGGCAATTATCGGACTAACGCGACCTCTGACACACACACACACACACACACACACACACACACACACACACACACACACACACACACACACACACACACACACACACACACACACACACCATCTAGTGGGCTACATTATTAGATAACACATCTTCTGTAGCCGTGTAGATCGGCTGTTTATGATATTTTTGAAAATGTGTGAACATTTTTCAGCACATGAATTTAAACAGAAGAATGGAAGTGGAGGTACAGTTGGAGGTACATTGTATCAAGGCACACAGGGTTAGAATCTAACGCGTGTGCCTTGCTACAATGTACCTCGGATGACAAGTAACTAACTACTACTAACAGTGGTAATTCTAGCATGAGCTTTGAACACCTACTGTATGTGACACTTTTTCAGGTTGAACACCTACTGTATATGACACTGTTTCAGGTTGAACACCTACTGAATATGACACTGTTTCAGGTTGAACACCTACTGTATATGACACTGTTTCAGGTTGAACACCTACTGTATATGACACTGTTTCAGGTTGAACACCTACTGAATATGACACTGTTTCAGGTTGAACACCTACTGTATATGACACTGTTTCAGGTTGAACACCTACTGTATATGACACTGTTTCAGGTTGAACACCTACTGTATATGACACTGTTTCAGGTTGAACACCTACTGTATATGACACTGTTTCAGGTTGAACACCTACTGTATATGACACTGTTTCAGGTTGAACACCTACTGTATATGACACTGTTTCAGGTTGAACACCTACTGAATATGACACTGTTTCAGGTTGAACACCTACTGTATATGACACTGTTTCAGGTTGAACACCTACTGTATATGACACTGTTTCAGGTTGAACACCTACTGTATGTGACACTGTTTCAGGTTGAACACCTACTGAATATGACACTGTTTCAGGTTGAACACCTACTGAATATGACACTGTTTCAGGTTGAACACCTACTGTATATGACACTGTTTCAGGTTGAACACCTACTGTATGTGACACTGTTTCAGGTTGAACACCTACTGTATGTGACACTGTTTCAGGTTGAACACCTACTGAATATGACACTGTTTCAGGTTGAACACCTACTGTATGTGACACTGTTTCAGGTTGAACACCTACTGTATGTGACACTGTTTCAGGTTGGAGAACGCCTTCTACGAACACGCCCAGACCTACTACTACACCGAGATCCGCCGTGTGAAATCACACAAAGAGTTCCTCAACAAGACCACCCACCAGGTTGGAAGACATACGCATGCAGAACCCATGCTTGAACACACATGCACACACGTTTACAAAATGTCGACTTTTCCCCTCTAAATCGATGTATTTATTTATTTTTAATTAGCGTTTTTTATAATCATTGAAATGAATGAAGTGTCTCACCCTGTCCTGTGTGTGTGGCGTAGCTGCTGTTCGTCAGACACCAGTTCAAGATCGCCTTCTTCAGTGAGCTGAAGCAGGACACACAGAACGCTCTGAAGTAAGTCTGCATCCACACAGCCAGGCTGTCACTGTTATTACGCTACATAATAGCTTAATCATAATGATTTGTGATAATCACAATTATTTTTGGGCTACCTGTCTGAACAGGGCCTAAGACTAGAGGGTTTAAGTGGTTAAAAGGTGCTGTTTCAAAGAGCAGTTTGTGCAGCATGGTAGGGTAAAAAGAAAACCACATATTTCACCACCTCAGGCAGCCGCTGTTTATGCCTTGTTCAACATAGTCTTAGTAGAGAAACAATACAAAACAAAACAAATGTTGAAATATGGAGATACTGCACCACTACTAACCTCAATTCACGTGTGTGTGTGTGTGTGTGTGTGTGTGTGTGTGTGTGTGTGTGTAGGTATTACAGAACGGCGTACAGTCTCATCCATGAGCTCAGAGCCCATGAGACCAACATACTGGAGATCAAAACCATGGCCGGCTTCATCAACTATAAGGTGTGTGTGTGTTGTTTAAAGCTATGTCACATGTCTGTATGGTAAGGGCTGCAACTAACAATTATTTGTGTTGCAATTATTCTATCGATTACTTCAATTAATTAATTTCTCTCTCTCTCTCTGTCTCTCTCTCTCTCTCTCTGTCTCTCTCTGTCTCTCTCTCTCTCTCTGTCTCTCTCTTTTTCTCTGTGTCTCTCTCTCTATCTCTCTCTCTGCAGATCTGTCGGCTGTGTTTCCAACACAACACTCCTCTGGACGCCATCGCTCAGTTCAGGAAGCACATAGATCTGTGTAAGAAGAAGATCGGCAGTGCTGAGCTGGCCTTCGAGCACTCTGCCTGGATGTCCAAGCAGTAAGACCTCGTCATGATACACACATTTGAAATATGTATTTATGTTCACATAAACAGAAGTACAAGAATGCCATGTACAAAAGACATAAACACTGCCAGTGCAGTCAGACAATAGGAAAACAGCCATTTACAAAGTGCCTATAAGGCAGAACATTGTTACATACAATAATGTTGGCATGCTTGTGAAACACAGCGGACATCAATTATGGGTAAAGGAAACAACGCCTCCTCCACATTGAGCGTCTTCCTATAATAGCTGATACTGAGCGGTACCTAACTGTTTGGCCCTCCTTTTAGAGAGGCCGGCCATTTGAAGGCCCCTCGCAATCAACTTGTGCACGTGCCCTAGGCCATTGGTTCTGAAAGTGGGGTCCGGGGACCCCCAGGGGTCCTTGAGGGAGTTCCAGGGGGTCACCAGCTAAATGATGGATAGTTTGGAACCAAATGGACCCTTATGGGTCTGTAACTCTTGGTTCCATTTGTACGCACTCAGAGTTAAATTAACATTGATTTTACAATATAAATTGGGATCCCAGGGATCCAATTGCCATTAAATGGGGGTTGGTAGCCTAATGTATGTCAAACTGGGGGTCCTTGAAACTAAAATGGTTGAGAATCACTGCTAGAGCCGTAAAGCTCTTCTCTTATGGGGCTCCCTGGCACGCCTTTTTTTTAATGGGGGTCCGCGGGCTAATAAGTTTGAGAACCACTGCCCTAGGCTACCACAGATAAAAACCTAAAACAGACCTCGAGAATAAACACCTCCCTATGGTTTTCATTAACAACAAGGACATCAGGGGTGTTAGCTGAAATGTTAGAGAACACAGAATCATCGTTACACAGGCTAAACATGCTCGGCTTCATAGAATTTCTAGAATGCGTATATAGCATGATGGAGGACCTGAAAATGGAAGATATCTTTTGATATCAACTTCACTTTACTTTACTTTATTTGTTTATTTGGACAGGACAGAGCATATTAATGGACGTCACATGGACGTAAATACACCGGATTTAGCAAAGATGCAAATTTTCATCCGCAGTCCTCACACAAAACATAAAATCAGAAAACAGACAGACAAACAGTGGAATACATTTACATAACATTACATAGGGAACACAGCATAAAAATAAACCTAAAACATGATCACAAATGGTTGCAGCTTTGGTTTTCAAGCAACCATCTTTTCAGATGAAAACAGGATTTGAACAGAATTCAAATCCACTATTCTGTCATGCCTACTCATGTAGAGTCCCCTGTATACATGGCACCCATTTATGATGTGGGACATGGTTTCAGCTATGTGTTTGTGACCGTACAGTGAGGAGCATGATCGCCTGGAAACCAGATGGAGAGATTAGATCATACATGGGCAACTGGCGGCCCGGGGGCCACATGCGGCCCCCACCTTCACTTAATGCGGCCCGCAGGTTAATATCGGAATACTGATATATCATTGATTTCAGCTGTTACAATTGCAAACTTGCAAACATGACCCGCTTTAATTACTTCAGTCTATATTAGTAGCTTAAAAATTCTATTGTCTTTTTAATGTCCAATGTATTTGTATTTAACTTCATAAAGTTAACATAAGTATAACTAAATGCATTTGAAATTAAACAAAAATGTAACTTTTCAGGATTCCATTTAAAAAATAGCAAAAAATTATATCAGGATTCCAATTCAAAAATAGCAAAAACAGCAGATCTACAAGCTCAAAACGCGTCGCGCTGCGACGCGTTTTGAGCTTGTAGATCTGCTGTTTTTGCTACTTTTCTGTGACAAAGAATGGCGGACAAAAAAAGTTCAAATACGGAGATATGCAATGTGGCCCGACAATATGCAATGTGGCCCTCTGTAGTGAGTGTGGAAATATAGTGGCCCTCCCCATCATCAAAGTTGCCCACCCCTGGATTAGATGGTAAAACCTGCAACCTCGCTTTCAGAGTAAAGACAACAATGCACTCATCTAAAGCAACATTTTTGAGCAACATCAATGTAAGGCTCTTTTCTCCAAAGCGCTTTATATTGTATTTCACATTCACCCATTCACCCACACACACATTTACACACCGCTGGGCGGAGGAAACCATACAAGGCACCAGCCTGCTCATCAGAAGCAGTTAGGGCGTCAGCGTCTTGCTCAAGGACACTTCCACACGTATAGCCAGGAGGAGCCGCAGGGATCGAACCTGGAACCTTCGGATTCCAAGACGGCCGCTCTACCTCCTGAGCCACTGCAGAATAAATAATACATAAACAACATAATAGGCTATGGTCAAGGCTTACACTCCTGCCCGACCACTTCGGTCTGCCGCCTCGGGGCGACTGGTTGCCTCGTCGCTCAAGGGTGATTGATTGATTGAAATTTTTATTAGGCAAAAGAATGTAAAACAACACAGTTACATTTATAATACTTTTGTCTAAAAGGTCCGACCAAAAAAGTCCTTCTGGCCGATCTACACGGTCACAGCTTTTTTTCTGTTTAGCCCCACAGTGGTGGAATGAACTCCACTGATGTCTGGACAGCAGAGTCAGAGAGTCAGAGTCATTTTATTTGCCATTTGTAGTGAACTACTGTCCATCTGTCGCCGCAGGCTGAAAACCCACCTCTTCAGGAAACACTACCCTGAGCCTTCCTCTCAGCCTTGCCTACTTGTTGTCAATTAGTTGTACGAGCTCTTGTTTTATTGGATCTTGTTTATTTGATACACTTGTTTTAGCTCTTGCTCATTTGATTTTCCTACTTTTTCTCATCTGTTTAAGAAAGTAGGTAGCTGATATATTGCACTTTTACTTTAGCGCTAGGCATACTCTTAGTTGCATTGTTTTAGAAGAGAATGCACTTAAGAAAGTAGGTAGCTGATATATTGCACTTTTACTTTAGCGCTAGGTATACTCTTAGTTGCATTGTTTTAGAAGAGAATGCACTTAATACTTCTGGTGATTAGTAGTTTCGTTCCCTACCTATGTTGAATGCACTTATTGTAAGTCGCGTTGGATTAAAGCGTCTTCTAAATGACTGTAATGTAATGTAATGTAATAATACTACATATTGTGTTCATTGTTTAGGAAACAGAGTGTTGGGGACTCCTTTTACACTGTGTCACAAATCACAGTTTAGGCATAACAAAATCAGGCCTTTCAGCGGTGAGATGTTATGTTTCTTTAATCCGTGCGATCTGCTGTCATTGTGTTGTGTGTTGCAGGTTCCAGTCCTTTGGGGAGCTGTTTGATGAGGCCATCAAGCTGGGTCTGACAGCCATCCAGACCCAGAACCCAGGGTTCTACTACCAGCAGGCTGCCTGCTACAGCCAGGAGAGGAAGCTGCAAGCACAGCAGCTCTGCCCGGTATAGCACTGCACTGAAGCAGAGTACTCGCTAGAGCAGTGGTTCTCAAACTTTTTAGTGCCAAGGACCCCCAAATTGACTCGTCTTATCAGCCCGCGGACCCCCATTTGAAAAGATAGGCCAGGGACCCCCCATAAGAGAAGATCTTTACGGCTCTCTAGCAGTGATTCTCAACCGTTTTAATTTCAAGGACCCCCAGTTGGACATGCATTAGGCTATGGACCCCCATTTCATGGCATTTATATCTCTGGGACCCCAATTCATATTGTATAATCAATGTTAATGTAGCTCTGAGTGTGTACAAATGGAACCAAATGGACCCTAACGGGTCCATTTGGTTCCATTTGTACACACTCAGAGCTACAGACACATAAGGGTCCATTTGGTTCCTATCCATCATTTGGCTGGGGACCCCCTGGGGGTCCCCGGACCCCACTTTGAGAACCAATGCGCTAGAGTTCTCAAATGCTACGAGACCCGACCCGACGTTTTCGGGCCGAGCCGGGACGAAAATGTATGCTAATTAGCCTTTTTGTTCCGTAAAAAATAAATAAAATAAAAAGATTACCCCCAAATAATTTGTATTAACTGCATCTAGCAGCTGAACGGTAAGGCCGATGGAAATGGCAGAGTGGCAGTTGGATGCAGCTCAAAGTGAACTTTAGTCAGGTATCTTGTTCGTCGCCGTCCGACCTTCCTAGCCCGTGTTATTAAAACAAAACTGGCGAAACTGGCCAAAACTCAAACATCGAAAATCGCAGAAAGTGTCCGTTTTCAAGATGTTTTGGCCATTATCTCTGGAACGGAAGGTCCAATCTGCTCAGTTCAAAGCGTGTTGGATGCGTGACTTTGAGGACAATAAGCATATGACATATTTTCCGGTTTCAGGCCTAAAATTATGGTAATTGTTCCGGCCGGGCCCTGTTCCGGCCGGCCCAGTTAGGGCCGGGCCTTCATTTTCAGGCCCGTTGAGAACTCTAGTACTCGCATGTCTTACTATAACCATTTGAACCCCAGCATCCATATTCTAGGGGCGGGGGGGCATTAGCCAAAAACAGCCGATCTACAAGCTCACAACGTGTTTTAATGATTTCAGGCCGGAATGAACTATCCCGCTCCAGACCCATTGGCCACGCCCACCGGAGGGTTGGACTTCTATGGCCAGAGAGCCTGGAGACAAGGACATCAAAGTAATGACACACACACACACATACACACACACACACACACACACACACACACACACACACACACACACACACACACACACACACACACACACACACACACACACACACACACACACACACACAAGGATGAGAGACAGTTTTATAAACGTCTGTATGCCCCACACATTGTCTCTGCTCTGTGCCTCACTATGGCATTGTTTGGCACATACAATCTGTGTGTGTGTGTGTGTGTGTGTGTGTGTGTGTGTGTGTGTGTGTGTGTGTGTGTGTGTGTGTGTGTGTGTGTGTGTGTGTGTGTGTGTGTGTGTGTGTGTGTGTGTGTGTGTGTGTGTGTGTGTGTGTGTGTGTGTGTGTGTGTGTGTGTGTGTGTGTGTGTGTTGTAGGTATCGACCCTCCAGACTCTGAGAAGGAGAAGACGGGGATACAGGCCCTGCAGAGTAAAGAGAGAGATGTCCCACATTCTGTGAGTACATTATTTTGGCTATTTCTTGGCATATTAAAACAAATATTTGAGCTACATTTACCCCCAGAATAGATGATTTTCATTTAAATTGATTATAGATAACATTTTTGTATTTTTATGTGTAGTTTTTATTATGATTTAAATGTATTAGAGTAAGGCCAACAGTGATGGTGGTAATATAACGGTTTGTCCCCCCTCCCTCCCTGCAGGAGTTGATCATAGCCCTCCTCAGCAACGCTGTGGCCCAGTTCAAGAAGTATAAATGTCCTCGCATGAAGAGCCACCTCAGTGAGTCTGCCATACTGTACCTCTACCATACTGTACCATACTGTACCTATATACTGTACCTCTATACTGTACCATACTGTACCTCTACCAGGGACGTGCACAGATAGACTCTAGGTGGCGCTAGAGCACCTGCCCTTTGCCCTCTTGACCAGAAGTGCCCTTTTGAAAAAAAGAAAAAAAAAAGTTTTTTTCCCCCCCCCCAGTTTACAGCAGGGGTCTTCAACAGGGGGTCCGGGACCCCTAGGGGGTCCTCAGAGTTACTACAGGGGGTCCGCCAAATCTTTATGTGATATGATCATTTTTCTTTTTACCATAACCACTCGAAACCTAGCATCCCTTTTCTGAGGAGAACTTTAGCCAAAAATAGCCGATCTACAAGCCCACAACGCCTCGCGCCGCGAGGCGTTGTGGGCTTGTAGATCGGCTATTTTTGGATATCAAATGCTTCTGATTATCTGAAGGAAGTATGTGGTAATCTAAAGCTAGTCCAACTGATTACTGAACCCACCAGACCTAACCTAAGAGATACATGTCGCGCTTAACTTTAATAGATTTGATCTTAGCAAATAGGGACGATAAAATGATTGCCTCTGGTGTATTTGATCTGGGAGTAAGTGACCATTGCCCAATAGCCTGTATCAGAGATACACGGGTAAAGACGTCTCACTCAGAAGTTGTTTTAAGGAGAAATTTTAAACATTTTAACGAGCTGCCCTTTTTATCGGACCTCCATAACAGCAACATTTCTAATACTCTACAGATCATGGATGTGAATCTCGCTTTGGATCATTTTTATACAAACTTTTTATTCAATAGTAAATACACATTTCAAAAAACAAAGAATACAAGCTAGATCTAGTCCTTGGTTCGCTTCTGAGCTGACATCTATGCTGCAGTCAAAAAAACAAGGCCTGGGCCTTAGCTAAGAAATGGGGAGATCCCTCTCACTGGCTTGCTTTTAAACAACTGAGAAATACATTTACATCAGCTGTAAGAAAAGCAAAATCCTCCTACTACCTAGATGCTATACTTAGCTGTGATTCCAACCCAGCTAAATTCTGGAAGATCGTCAATTCAGTCAGAGATAATAAAAAAAATCACACCCTGTGTGAAGTGAGTGGTGCCTTGCTTAGCTTGGCTAACATGTTCAATCAGCCAAGCTAACATGTCCACTGTTAGCTTGGCTGATGGCACTGATGTCACTTTGAAACATGTAAACAATGTTTCAAAGTGACACACCTATTTATAGGGCTCTATTTCGTCATGCGTCTCGCTAGCCAATCAAAGCACACCATTTCAACATATTGTCACGTGTCACGTGATGCTTGACCAATGTTAGCTTGGTGGACACACGGACATACAGACATACATACATACATACGGACACACAGACAAAGCCACGTATAGGAGTGGTTGCCTTCGGCACCACTCAAAAATCACACCCAGTGTGAAGTGGGTGGTGTGGTCACAGTGGTCATCACAGTGATGGAAGTGATTAATTAAAAAAAAAAACATGAAAGTGTTTTTTTTAAGTGCATAGTCCTATTTATAGGGCTATGCACATGTGTCATGTGTTTCTAGCCAATCACAGTCCTGAATAGAGTCATGGTGGCCAATCACGGTGCAGGGTTAGGGGGGTACAATGGTGGCCAATCACAGCGCAGGGTTGGGGGGGTGCAATTGGGTCGATGTCCAAACCTCACATATAGGGGCGGTTGCACCGCCCAAAAAAGCTACCTCACCACCTGCACATGTAAACGTCGGTCAGAGTGTATTCTCTGACCTAAAAGATATCTGCACAGTTTTTAACAGACATTTTGCTGCTGCAGGTCACCTCTTTGAAGAGGACATGACTCAGGGTTTATCCGGTAACATTCATGTGGAAGTTGAGAGGCATGTCTCTCATACCGAGAGGCTCGACTCTCACTTCTGGAACCTTTTACGTATAATGTTGTTTTTTACTGCTTTGCACTCCATTGATCCCAACAAGTCAACAGGGGAGGATTGCTTGGACCCTTTTTTTCTTAAGTTAGCTGCTCCACTAATTTCAGAGCACATAGCACATATTTTTTATATTTCTGTGTCAACATGCATAGTTCCCAATATATGGAAAATGGCACTTATCTCACCACTACATAAAGGTGGAGATAAAAAACGATCCAAAACAATTACCGCCCCAATCTCCAAGCTGTCCTGCCTAGCAAAAACTCTGGAATCATTGGTAAATAATCAGCTCACAATATTTCTATCAAACCGCTCTGTATTAACCCCACTTCAATCTGGTTTTAGAGCTAAACATAGCACAATCACAGCCACAACCCTAGTTATAAATTATATTGTTTCTGACATAGACAAAAGAAAACACTGCGCTGCACTTTTCATAGATTTATGGAAAGTTTTGATACAGTTGACTATGCACGCCTTTTAAATTTCTTCCATAGAAGTAGGTTTGATGGAAACGCCTGCAGCTGGTTTCAGAGCTACCTGGCTGGGAGATCTCAGTGTGTGAGAGCTGGGAGAACCCAGTCAGGGTTCTTACCCATAACAAAAGGCGTCCCTCAAGGATCGATCCTGGGCCCTGTTCTATTTTCATTATATATAAATAACATTGCTTTATCCCTAGATGGTTGCCAAGCCCATTTCTATGCAGACGACACCATCATTCATTTACTGTGTTGCTGATTCTGTCCAGCTTGCAACTGAGAACCTGCAGCTCTCATTTAATGCACTCCAAGATTCACTCAGAGAGCTGAAGCTTGTACTAAATGCAGGCAAAACTAAATTCATGCTATTTTCTATGGCCAGGGACATTGATTGTAATAACTTATACATTACTACCTCAAATGGATCCAGTGTAGAAAGGGTTACTGAATACAATACCTTGGAATATGGATTGATGACAAATTCACTTTTAAATGCCACATAGACAAATCTGGCCTGTAAACTAAGGCAAACGATGGGTTTCTTTTACAGAAACTGAGCTAGTTTCCCAATGGCATGTAGGAAAATTGTTATTGAAGTCTTCCTCTCTGTGTTGGACTATGGAGATGTCATTTATGGAAATGCTGCTCCTTCTGTCCTCAAGCCCTTAGATACAGTTTATCACTCTGCTTTGCGTTTTATATCTGGTGAACATTATAGGACTCATCACTGCATCCTGGGGTGTGCCGATACACTAATTTCACCAAACGATACGATACGATATTTGGCTCACAACTTCGATACGATTTCGATACGATACGCAATTTTTTTATTGTGAAAATATATGGGGGAGAAAAAAAGCAAATGTGCAAACAAATAATTCTGTTTTTGCATTATTCAGACATGCAAACTTGTAGCTTTTCAGCTACAATAGCCGTTTTGAATCCAAATAGGGCAATAGTGTGACACCTGACCCGAAAAAAACAACAACATGTTGTCACCCTTTTCACCTCGGGGCTGTTTGCATGCCTGATTATTATTATTGTAAAAAAAAATGTTTTTTTTTTTCAAAACAATATTTTTCTTCTTCCAAAACGATACATATCGTCACGAAAACGTATCGCGATATATCGCGGGACGATATATCGGCACACCCCTACTGCATCCTATATGATAGAGTGGGTTGGCTTTCCTTGGCCGACAGGCGAAACAAACACTGGTACCTGTTCATCTTTAAGGCAGTTGATGGGACTTTACCACTGTATATTAAATCCCTGCTGGATTGGAATCCTGTAACCAGTGACTGGCTCACGCTAAACGTCCCCAGAGTAAAGACTGGGAAAAACGGCCTTTGGTTTTAGTGCCCCAACCACCTGGAATGACCTACAGCTTAAATAAAGAATCTGTTCTCCCATAACATACGGTCAATTTAAACCCACACGGGTCTGCAATTGCTTTTAAATTGCTTTTAAATTAGTGTCGTATCACGCGATAGGGAAAGGTTGTTTTATTTGGCTCTGTTTTGTCTTGTTTTTGATATGAATATTGATGTGAACATGAAAATGAAATTGTACTGTGATGTATCTCGACGACACTGCAAATGAGGGCAACCTCAATGTCTTTCCAGAATAAATAAAGGTTTGAAATGAAATGAAATGAACTCTACCATACTGTACCTCTATACTGTACCATACTGTACCTCTATACTGTACCATACTGTACCTCTATACTGTACCCCTAACCCATAGTACCTAACCCATAGTTCCTAACCCTACTATTCCTCTGTGTGTGTTCTGTACTAAAGTACATGAAGAGCCTCGTCAGTGAGTCCTATAGTAGCTACTTCAGTATACCAGTAAACTGCTTTAGTTGACAATTACATTGTAGATTTACAGGTCTGTAACTCTGAGAGTTATTAAGAGTCTATTTGGAACCCCTCAAGGGACACTTGCTAGCTCTGTTAACAATCTCTCCCTCTCCCTCTCTCCCTCTCTCCCTCTCCCTCTCTCTCCCTCCAGTGGTACAGATGGGAGAGGAGTACTATCACGCCAAGGACTACACCAAAGCCCTGAAGTGAGTCACCATGTAATCACAGGGTTTTCCCTCCCAGCGCTAAGATAAACACCTTTTAATTGAACCCAATTGAACCCTAGCATCCCTATTCTAGGCTGATCATTCTGCCAGGATATTTAGTGTAGAGGGAAGGCCTAGCATGGAGCCCTTGGGAATCCGGTCAACTAAGCATATAGGGTTTAAGTGGTTACTAGCACCCTAGCATCCCTATTCTGGAGCTAGCGTTCGGTGAAAACAACGGCTGATCTACAAGCTCACAACGCGGCGCATCGTGACGGGTTGTGAGCTTGTAGATCAGCTGTTTTCAGCAGGTTGAACGTGGTTAAAGGGATGGAACACTTTTGGAGAGCGTTGGGCTGTGTAGTTGACTTGACATGATGTAACTCCAAAGGCATTTTCAGGTGGGGATACCAATTCTATCCAATCAGCAGAGAGAACTCACACAGAATGCATATTAAACAAGTTAAACAAGAGTGCCTCGCTATGAGCTTGTATATCTTGTATAGCTTGCGTTCCAGGTCTTAATGGGTTAAAGTAAATGTTGCCTCCTCCAGACTATAGGACTATGTGATGTGTGTGTTCTCCTCCAGACTATAGGACTATGTGATGTGTGTGTTCTCTTCCAGACTGTAGGACTATGTGATGTGTGTGTTCTCTTCCAGACTGTAGGACTATGTGATGTGTTGTTCTCTTGCAGACTGTAGGACTATGTGATGTGTTGTTCTCTTGCAGACTGTAGGACTATGTGATGTGTTGTTCTCTTCCAGACTGTAGGACTATGTGATGTGTTGTTCTCTTGCAGACTGTAGGACTATGTGATGTGTTGTTCTCTTGCAGACTGTTGGACTATGTGATGTGTTGTTCTCTTCCAGACTATAGGACTATGTGATGTGTTGTTCTCTTGCAGACTGTAGGACTATGTGATGTGTTGTTCTCTTCCAGACTGTAGGACTATGTGATGTGTTGTTCTCTTGCAGACTGTAGGACTATGTGATGTGGTGTTCTCTTCCAGACTGTTGGACTATGTGATGTGTGTGTTCTCTTCCAGACTATAGGACTATGTGATGTGTTGTTCTCTTGCAGACTGTAGGACTATGTGATGTGTTGTTCTCTTCCAGACTGTAGGACTATGTGATGTGTTGTTCTCTTGCAGACTGTAGGACTATGTGATGTGTTGTTCTCTTCCAGACTGTTGGACTATGTGATGTGTGTGTTCTCTTCCAGACTGTAGGACTATGTGATGTGTTGTTCTCTTCCAGACTGTAGGACTATGTGATGTGTTGTTCTCTTCCAGGCTGTAGGACTATGTGATGTGTGTGTTCTCTTCCAGACTGTAGGACTATGTGATGTGTTGTTCTCTTCCAGGCTGTAGGACTATGTGATGTGTTGTTCTCTTCCAGACTGTAGGACTATGTGATGTGTGTGTTCTCTTGCAGGCTGTAGGACTATGTGATGTGTTGTTCTCTTCCAGGCTGTAGGACTATGTGATGTGTTGTTCTCTTCCAGACTGTAGGACTATGTGATGTGTTGTTCTCTTCCAGGCTGTAGGACTATGTGATGTGTTGTTCTCTTCCAGACTGTAGGACTATGTGATGTGTTGTTCTCTTCCAGGCTGTAGGACTATGTGATGTGTGTGTTCTCTTCCAGACTATAGGACTATGTGATGTGTGTGTTCTCTTGCAGACTATAGGACTATGTGATGTGTTGTTCTCTTCCAGACTGTAGGACTATGTGATGTGTTGTTCTCTTCCAGACTGTTGGACTATGTGATGTGTTGTTCTCTTGCAGACTGTAGGACTATGTGATGTGTTGTTCTCTTCCAGACTGTTGGACTATGTGATGTGTTGTTCTCTTGCAGACTGTAGGACTATGTGATGTGTTGTTCTCTTCCAGACTGTAGGACTATGTGATGTGTTGTTCTCTTCCAGACTGTAGGACTATGTGATGTGTTGTTCTCTTCCAGACTGTAGGACTATGTGATGTGTTGTTCTCTTCCAGACTGTTGGACTATGTGATGTGTTGTTCTCTTCCAGACTGTAGGACTATGTGATGTGTTGTTCTCTTCCAGACTGTAGGACTATGTGATGTGTTGTTCTCTTCCAGACTATAGGACTATGTGATGTGTTGTTCTCTTCCAGACTATAGGACTATGTGATGTGTTGTTCTCTTCCAGACTGTAGGACTATGTGATGTGTTGTTCTCTTCCAGACTGTAGGACTATGTGATGTGTTGTTCTCTTGCAGACTGTTGGACTATGTGATGTGTTGTTCTCTTCCAGACTGTTGGACTATGTGATGTGTTGTTCTCTTCCAGACTGTTGGACTATGTGATGTGTGACTACCGCACAGAGCGCTGGTGGGCTCTGCTGACCTCCATCCTGACCACGGCGCTGCGCTGTGCCTACCTGATGGCCAACGTTAAGGACTACATCACTTACTCCATGGAACTGCTGGGCAGAGGTACAAACGCACACACACACACACACACACACACACACACACACACACACACACACACACACACACACACACACACACACACGCGCGCGCAAAGCACGGATTAAAGCTAAATAAAATGTCACGACACACACACACACACTTGTGCATGTGCGTACGCCGTACACACACACACACACACACACTTTTGCACGTGCGTACACATGCATACACGCACACAACACATATCAGGGTTAATCAAATTATTCATGTAATAGATTAAATAGATAACTTAATAACATGATCTCAATCTGTCAATGTCAATGTCAATGTCAATGTCAATGTCTCTCTCTCTCTCTCTCTGTCTCTCTCTCTCTGTCTGTCTGTCTGTCTGTCTGTCTGTCTCTGTCTCTCTCTTTGTCTCTCTCTCTGTCTCTCTCTCTCTCTCTCTCTCCAGCCTCCACCTTACATGAGGACCAGAAGTCGAGGATAGAGCAGAACCTCCTCAAGGTTCTGAAGGTGAGCAGATGGAACCCACGCAGACCTTAGAACCTAAAGCTGGTTCTCAACCTGTTGTGTTTTCATTGCAAGTGTGATATGCATCAGGTCATGGACCCCCATTTCATAATTTATTTTTGGGTTTCCCATTTAATTATGGGTTTTTGTTTTAATCTCTGGGAGATCCAGGGGGTCCCCAGCAATATACATTGATTGTCAGTAAGAATTAAATAGACCCTTACGAGTCTATAACTCTGAGAGTGTACACATAACACCAAATGGACCCTTACGAGTCTATAGCTCAGAATGTCAGTGTACAAATAGAACCAAATGGACCCATAAGGGTCCATTTGGTTGTCAGAGTTATGGAGGATCCGTGCGCCTCTTGCGTACCAAACTAGAAATGAAAAAGGTTTGTGAACCACCCCAACCTTTTTATTATTAGTATGTTAGATTGTAGCACAATTTTGCGGAACAAGTCCCAACAAAATCTCACTGCTTATACTTGTATAAGTTAGTGACACATGAAACCTTGTTGATTCACTGATGTAGAGGTGTGTGTGTGCTAGTGTTGATTTCGTCGACTAAAACTATGACGAAAAATGTTCATCGACTACCTTTTTTCACTGACCAAAACTAAATAAAAACTAAGCTATGATGACTAAGACTAAATCTATTGACAATTTCGTCAACAAATAAAAACTAGACTAAAATATTAGTGAGGGACTAGTGGAGAAGAGATCCAGTAGAACTAAAAGACACGTCATTTTATGTTTGGTTGCGCTCGGGTGTTGCTCTGAAAATGGCAGATCTACAAGCTTGTACGGTAGATCTGCTATTTTCAGCACGCAACCAAGTGTAAAATCAGCCATTACGACACCATCAAGGCACCGCCAACATACGTTTTAGTCGACTAAATCAACTGTAGATTTAGTCGACTATAATCTTATGACATTTAGTCGACTAAAAGTAGACAAACATTTCAGATGACTAAAATATGACTAAAACAAAATTTTATTCAAAAGACTATGACTAAAACTACATCAAAATTTGCTGTCAAAATCAACACTGTGTGTGTGTATGTGCGTATGTGCGTGTGCGTGCGTGTGTGTGTGTAGAACGAGCTTCCCGACGCAGAGCCAGAGTGTGACGGTGGTTGCGTCGGAGCGGCGGCGGCGCTGTGGAGCGACCGCATGGCGCTGGCCGGATCCAACGACTTCACTCTGGAAGTCCAGGACTACGTTCCCTTCAGTCAGTGTTATAACACACACACACACATGCAGTGAAAGAAAACAAAAGCAGCTCTAATGCACACTGTACTAACTGGTGCTCTCTCTCTCTCTCTCTCTCTCTGTGACTCCAGTCCAGTGTAAGGCCCGGTTCCAGTCTCCCAGCTTCCACGTGGACCAACCCATCCGCCTCCAGGTTTTCCTCCGAGCCGACTGCCCTCATCCCGTCAGGTTCAACAAGCTGGCCGTCAGCCTCAGCAACCAGGTTGGCTCTCGCTCCGTTCACATTAATGACCATTACGAAAAGACGCCCACAAGCTGCTGAAACAATGGCCGGTGTGATCGGTTCCATATTATAAAACGGCTAGTCCCATCCCTTCATTCTGACTGGCTGCTCTCCATTTAGTAGACGCAGTGGTGGAAAGTAACTAGGTACATTTACTTAAGTACTGTACTTAAGTAAAATGTGGAGGTATTTGTACTTTACTTGAGTATTTCCAATTCCCAATACTTTTACTTCTACTCCACTATATCTCCGAGGCAAGCAACTATTGTACTTTTATTCCACTGCAATTATTTGAAAACTTTAGTTACTAGTTACTTTTCAGATATAAATGATATTATGAAACATGCATTAACCACTTTAGCCCTATTTTATACATAGGCTATTTGAAAATAGCCGATCTACACACGTTGTGAGCTTGTAGATCTGCTATTTTCAAATATTTTTGTACTTTTAATTTTGGTACATTTTTGATGCCAATACTTTATTTTTTTCAGTACATTTTGATGCCAATACTTTTGTACTCTTACTCAAGTAAAATTTTAATTCTGGACTTTTACTTGTAACAGAGTACTTCTATATTGCAGTATTGGCACAAGGCTGTTACTATTCTTCTCTCAACCTAGGAGTACAATCGTTGGTGCGTGGTGGAGTCGTCGGGACAGGAGAACATGTGTCTGTCGCCGGGGGCGACCAAATGCTTCGACTTCAGCTTCGTGGCGAAGACCGAAGACGTGGGCAAGAAGGTGGAGGTACGAGTAATGATAACACGGACACGTGGAATTCTCCACTATGACACGTTTCTACTGAGCCGTACAATAAGTTAATAACGCCGAGTCATCTTCACTTCATTGTATCCTTCTTAAGTGTAAAGACAAATATCTATCACTGTGATGGACAGAGAAAGTACTCAACCCCAGTACCTGAGTCAGTCAAAAAAACATCGACTGCACTTGGACACATCATCAGTGTTGTTACCTGGAGTCACTGGGTGTTTCGGGTCTCGCAACAGACACCCTCCTCCAGGCGACCCGGCTGAGGCTGATCAGACCCCGACCACTGCCAGTCCAGTAAAGTTGTGATGTTGGCGACACTAGGAGGCCCCAGGCACTGTGGTTTGGCTCCAGGCCTGGCTCCTCCTTCGTCTGACCAGGAATGGAGGCTTTTCTGTCGCTTTTCTGTCGATCAAATATTAAGTGAAAGGAGTTGCTCAGTCAACCTTTGTACTTGAGTTAAAGTACTGCAGTACTTGCTTTTAAAAACAGTTATCTTATATTAAAATGTTACCATATAAAAATGGCTTAGAGGGTGGGTGGAGGGTAGACGTCACAAACGTAACATCTGGACTTGCGAGGTGCACCGTTGCGCCGATCCGCACCAAACTTGGCACAAGCACTGTTCAGGGGTCTGCCATGACAAGGGATGCATGTATTAGCACCAGGGACCACCTGTGGCCCCCCGTCAGAGGCCCCTGGGTCGACCATTGTCCCACCGTCAGCCCACCCTCTAGGCAAGTTATATACAGTAGGATATGATATAACGTGTGTGTGTGTGTGTGTGTGTGTGTGTGTGTGTGTGTGTGCGTGTGTGTGTGCGTGTGTGCGTGTGTGCGTGTGTGCGTGCGTGCGTGCGTGCGTGCGTGCGTGCGTGCGTGCGTGCGTGCGTGCGTGCGTGCGTGCGTGCGTGCGTGTGTGTGTGCAGATGACAGGCATAGAGGTGATGCTGGGCAGTGCCTCTGGGGGGCGCTGTGTGTTCCTGAGCTGGAGGGGGGCGGGGGGTGACGCCGCCTCCTCCCATGAGGCCTTGCAGGCCAGCCGGTCGTCACGGCGACGAGGCCGCGGCGTCGAGGCGGCCCGCCGAGAAGAACCCGACTGGGACAGCCTGAGCATCCAACACACTACCATGTATGACACACACACACACACACACACACACACACACACACACACACACACACACTGGATTAACGTCCTTAGTCGCTACGACTGATTTCAGTCATTTGGATCCCATAGAAGCCAGCATGTCTTCTATGAAAGCAATGTCTCCATACAGAAATTAGCCAATCTCCAAGCTCACAACACGTTGCTGCGCGACGTGTTGTGAGCTTGGAGATCGGCTATTTTTGGTTATTAGTTGGCGTCAATAGCACTGCGTCAAGTCAAACCAAACTCAATCTGGGAACCCATCGTCAAATAAAAAGGAAAAACCGCGCCTTCTGCTGTTTTTCACTTATTCATTTGGCTCTGGGCGGAGCTGAACGGACGACCCGTGCTCAGGGAAACCGGGGTTTTGGTCTGCCTTCAGCCCTCCACTTCCGGTGGTGCGACTATGTTTTCATTCCCACTAACAATATTTCTCCACGGAACACTAACACCACTTCTCCCAGAGAACATGGATGGTTTTGGTTATAAGCCCACTTGTTTCTATGATGAAAGAGCAAGTTAAAATGTTACTAGCTTTCCGTGGTTTTGTCTGCTCCGAAGACGCTATTGTTAAATGAGTTTGGGTTTGTTTCCAGTGGGGAATGAGCCGCACACACGTAAATCGCGCCCACATTTGATTGGGTAAAGTGTGGCCTGCTTCCTGATCTGATGGCACGCCCACTTGTAGCCAATGTGCACGGGTTGTCAACGCGGCTACCGACAGATTCAAACGCAGCGATGGATCTGTTCTTGAGAGATGAAACCAAACTAAACATTTGACTTCCGGACGGTCGGCCTTCAAAATAAGATTGTTCTTCAGTTAGTGAAATTCAAAATGAGAGATTGACTTGCAATTGTTTTCACTGTTGCTACACTTATAATCTTAAATAAGAAATGTGAATAGTGATGTCGGATATCGTATCGATATCGAGATATTTGGCAGAAATGTTGAGATATGACATTTTGTCCATATATTTCAGCCCTACACACACACACACACACACACACACACACACACACACACACACACACACACACACACACACACACACACACACACTGTGTAACGATTGGTTGATGGTGGTTTTCAGGGTGATCTCCAGGGTTCCTAAGGTGTCCGTTGTGCTGAGCCACCAGCCGCCAGCGCTGACCAATGAGATGTACCGCATCAGCATCACCGTCCAATCACAGGAGGAGGGCGTGGCCAGAGATGTTAAACTGACTGCTGGTCTCAAACCAGGTACTCTGCACTGACTGAGAGGTTGTCATGGAAACGAAGGCCTGGACAGTGTTGGACATAGGGCAGGCCTGTCGCAATCATTACATAATTGCCATTATTTTTGCAAAATCGTCATAATCGTTTCAATGTATCTTTTTCATTTTTGGGGCGGTGTAGCCGCCCCCTATAAGTGAGTTTTGGACACCGACCAAAAAATGTGTATACCCCCTAACCCTTCCATTGTTAATGCAAATCGATACTTTTTTCATATTAGCCAATCACATTACAGCTAGTGTCATCACCACTAACTGTAATGTGATTGGATGACTTTGCAAATTCAGGACTGTGATTGGCTAGCGAAACACATGACACATGTGCAGCCCTATGAATAGCAGTATGGACTTTTAAAAAAAGTAATTTATCCTTTTTTTAAAGTGAGTCATGTTGTGATGACCACACACCGCCCACTTCACACTGGGTGTGATTTTTTTAATATAGCAGAATTAGCTGCTATTTTTGGGCGGTGTAGCCACCCCTATATGTGAGGTTGGGACATTGACATTTGCTGCACTGTGATTGGCCACCCATTGTACCCGCCTAACCCTGCATTGCGATTGGCCACCCATTGTACACCCCTAACCCCTACACATTCAATGCAAATCTATACTTTTCTTTAAGTGAGCTTCCATCACTGTGATGACCACTAGCTGCACTGTGATTGGCTGACTCTATCCAGCACCGTGATTGGATAGCGAGACACATGATGAAAGTAACAACCTATAAAATAGGACTATGCACTTAAAAAAAACACATTTTTTTTAAGTGAGCTTAAAAAAAAAAGTGATGACCACTGTGATGACCACACCGCCCACTTCACACTGGCTGTGATTTATACTAGTACTAACAACACTGTACGAGTAAATCGTTGCCAATTTTCCATTTGTACTCTCTCAGATAGTGCTGCACAATTAATCACATTTTAATCGGATCACTATTGTGGCTTCCCACAATTAAATTAATGATCGTTCGAATTTTGATATTTAAAATGTGAGACGCATTGTGAGCTTGTAGATCGGCTATTCTCGGCATGCAAAACTGTCGTACGACAAAGTATCAGTTAAAATGTATGTCAGCTGTGAGGTTCAGCATCCATCATGCAGGTATAATGAATAGAGTGAAAGACAGTATTTAAGTCTGCAAAGATGTGTTTATTAGCAGGAATACGTAAAAGTGAAAGCATTGCTCTGTTGATTTCATTTAGTGTTAAGTTTTGGTATTTATTCTGGAAGACCCGTTTTGTTTTGATTCAAACCTACATTAGCAGGAATGTACAGTAGCACAACATGAATGTGAAAGCAGTGATATGCTTGTGTCAACAAACAAAATCATCGTGCAGCCCTGCTTTCAGAGTAGCTGGTGGTCCTTGAAAGGAAAAAAAGGTTGTGAATAGAGCCAGACTGAGATATCGGTCTGGCCAATATATCGGCCATTATTGTCTCCGCCAGGCCGAAGGCATGGTGGAGAGTATGTTTTCGTTCCCGTCCCGCTGTGTGTGTCCCCCCCCTAGCCAAGCTTCACGTGACACGTGACAATATGTTGAAAGGGTGTGCTTTGATTGGCTAGCGAGACGCATGACGAAATACATACCTATAAATAGGTGTGTCACTTCGAAACATGGTTTACCATGTTTCGAAGTGACATCAGTGCCATCAGCCAAGCTAATATTTAGTCAGGGGATATTAGCACTAGCAGAAAAAGTTCCAATCTTGGAATAAATTCCTTACCAAAAATCCTCACCAATGTGTTTGTAAAGGTGTCTAGTAACACATCGCACAAAGACTGAAATGCAGTTTCCCTAGTTTCCCAGTTTCCCCACACCTATCCATCAGCCAAGCTTACATTGGTCAAGTGACACGTGACAATGTGTAATATTGACAGGATTAATGGAGAGTATCTCTTCCTCTCCGTCCGTCTCTATGTGTCCGTCTGAGAACACCCAACATTGGTCAAGCTGCATGTGACATCACATGCACGACCTCGGAGCACAGGTCTCCGCCAGCGGACCCGTGCTATTTTAACCAAAGGAAATCACTTACCCTATCTTTAATCACCTTTAACACCTACAGTATCCATTGGCAGAGGGAAGGTAGTGCCCAGGATTACATAGACAATTGGCACTGGGTGTAAAAAAATAGGGTTACAAAATCGTGGGATAACATTTAAAAAAAAACAGAAAAAAAAACACCTATCCATCAGCCATGCTAACATTGGTCAAGTGACACGTGACAATATGTAATATTGACAGGATTAATGGAGAGTAACTTTTCCTCTCCGTCCGTCTCTGTATGCGTCTGAGAACACCCAACATTGGTCAAGCTGCATGTGACATCACAATATGTGATATAAAGAGGTAAGACAGGATCAATCAGGAACAGTACTTTCCAGTACAAATTACCCGACCGTGCGTGTGTGTCCGTCTGAGAACACCTAACATTGGTCAAGACCTGCCAGTGGCTGGCAGCTATATTACATATTCTGATGTAATATAAATAGCTTAGACAGGATCAATCAGGAACAGTACTTTGCAGTACAAACTGAGATCACAGCTGAGATCACACAATGCAACTAACTCCCAGTACGCGAACTGAAGAAGCAGAAAATCATGGTCTGAAGCTTGGTGTAGTAATAATGACTGTTCGATGGTTGATTTGATTGTGGTTGCTTACCGCCTCTGTATCTCATTACTTATTGCTATAATAATATAATTGCTATGATATAGTAACATGTTCTATCTTTGGTAAGAATCAGAACATTTCTAGAAAACTATGGTTAAAGATAGGGTAAGTGATTTCCTTTGGTTAAAATAGCACGGGTCCGCTGGCGGAGACCTGTGCTCCGAGGAGCACATTTTCTAGTTTTACTTTGTTGACGGCATCTGTGTCTGCAATTATGCAGCCTACTGTATGTGTCCTGATTTATAACCACTCTCAGCCTTTCTGTGCATACATTTTGTGCATGTTATTCTTGGTGAAAATGTTTTTAAAAAAATCAAAAATACAGGCTCACAACGCGTCACCATTTTCTTTTACATTTTTAAATGAAATACATTCTAGTTAAAAGTTCTCAATAGAAACATTAATGAAATCTGAAGTTTTTCAAATTGATTAGAGAATGTTGCCCTTTTTGCCAAGATATTGATCAAAAACAGTAATCGGTGGTCTAGAGCGGCATCGGACAAAAGAATCTGGCATCGGTCGGCTCTAGTTGAAAATCACTGGTCTCTCTCTCGCTCTCTCTCTCTCTCTCTCTCTCTCTCTCTCTCTCTCTCTCTCTCTCTCTCGCTCTCTCTCTCTCCAGGCCAGGATGCCAACCTGAGTCAGAGCACCAATGTGACACTGAGTCCCACCAAAGTGTGTGACGATACGGACCCTGCACTGCTGCCAGACATCCCCCTGGGAGACCTCCAGCCAGGGGACAAGGTATTTACACTGTGTTACAGACAGGGGACAAGGTATTTACACTGTGTTACAGCCAGGGGACAAGGTATTTACACTGTGTTACAGCCAGGGGACAAGGTATTTACACTGTGTTACAGACAGGGGACAAGGTATTTACACTGTGTTACAGCCAGGGGACAAGGTATTTACACTGTGTTACAGCCAGGGGACAATGTATTTACACTGTGTTACAGCCAGGGGACAAGGTATTTACACTGTGTTACAGCCAGGGGACAATGTATTTACACTGTTACAGCCAGGGGACAATGTATTTACACTGTTACAGAGAGGGGACAAGGTATTTACACTGTGTTACAGCCAGGGGACAAGGTATTTACACTGTGTTACAGCCAGGGGACAAGGTATTTACACTGTGTTACAGCCAGGGGACAAGGTATTTACACTGTGTTACAGCCAGGGGACAATGTATTTACACTGTTACAGAGAGGGGACAAGGTATTTACACTGTGTTACAGCCAGGGGACAAGGTATTTACACTGTGTTACAGCCAGGGGACAAGGTATTTACACTGTGTTACAGCCAGGGGACAAGGTATTTACACTGTGTTACAGCCAGGGGACAAGGTATTTACACTGTGTTACAGCCAGGGGACAAGGTATTTACACTGTTACAGCCAGGGGACAAGGTATTTACACTGTGTTACAGCCAGGGGACAAGGTATTTACACTGTGTTACAGCCAGGGGACAAGGTATTTACACTGTGTTACAGCCAGGGGACAAGGTATTTACACTGTCCTACAGCCAGGGGACAATGTATTTACACTGTTACAGACAGGGGACAAGGTATTTACACTGTGTTACAGCCAGGTGACAAGGTATTTACACTGTGTTACAGCCAGGGGACAAGGTATTTACACTGTGTTACAGCCAGGGGACAAGGTATTTACACTGTGTTACAGCCAGGTGACAAGGTATTTACACTGTTACAGACAGGGGACAAGGTATTTACACTGTGTTACAGCCAGGTGACAAGGTATTTACACTGTGTTACAGCCAGGTGACAAGGTATTTACACTGTGTTACAGCCAGGGGACAAGGTATTTACACTGTGTTACAGCCAGGGGACAAGGTATTTACACTGTGTTACAGCCAGGTGACAAGGTATTTACACTGTTACAGACAGGGGACAAGGTATTTACACTGTTCCAGACAGGGGACAAGGTATTTACACTGTTACAGACAGGGGACAAGGTATTTACACTGTTACAGACAGGGGACAAGGTATTTACACTGTGTTACAGACACTGTCCTACATGAGATTAATGCCTTAGGAATGCGACAAAATCAAAACAAATATCTGTGAATTCATGGGGTGAGTAATCGATAGAAAAAAGTCATTTTGGGGGTGAACTATCCCTTTAAGAATGTAATTTAGATCAGTGGTTCTCAAACTTTTTCATGTCAAGGACCCCCAAATTGACACTTATTAGCCCACGGACCCCCATTTGAAAAATATATGCCAGGGACCCCCATAAGAGAAGATTTTTTACAGCTCGCAGTGATTGTCAACCATTTTAATTTCAAGGACCACCAGTTTGACATGCATTTGGGCAACATACCCCCATTTAATGGCATTTCTATCACTTGGACCGGATTTTATATCGTAAAATCTATGTCAATTTAACTCAGTGTACAATTGGGTCCATTTGGTTCCATACACTCTCAGAGTTACAGACCCATAAGGGTCCATTTGGTGCCTAATCTATCATTTAGCTGGGGACCCCCTGGAACTCCCTCAAGGACCCCTGGGCGTCCCCGGACCCCACTTTGAGAACCAATGATTTAGATAGCATGTTTTTTAAACAGATGCTAGGTTCATAGTTTACCTGGTAAACTATGGTTCAAAGGTATAGTTTCAATGTAAAGATGATTATTTAGACAGCATATTGTTTAGACTGGTTCTCAGTTTACCTGTCATCCTAGTTTACTGAGAATACTACACTCTCTCTCTCTGGATAAGAGCGTCTGCTTAAAAATGTCCATGTTAACTGTATATTGTTTGGGAAGCCCTAGTCTATCAGACTGTGCTGCCTGTCAGTTAGTTAATACATGGTGTGAACCTCTCTCTGTCTGTGCTGCCTGTCAGTTAGTTAATACATGGTGTGAACCTCTCTCTCTCTGTGCTGCCTGTCAGTTAGTTAATACATGGTGTGAACCTCTCTCTCTCTGTGCTGCCTGTCAGCTAGTTAATACATGGTGTGAACCTCTCTCTCTCTGTGCTGCCTGTCAGTTAGTTAATACATGGTGTGAACCTCTCTCTGTGCTGCCTGTCAGTTAGTGAATACATGGTGTGAACCTCTCTCTGTCTGTGCTGTCTGTCAGTTAGTGAATGCATGGTGTGAACCTCTCTCTGTCTGTGCTGTCTGTCAGTTAGTGAATACATGGTGTGAACCTCTCTCTGTCTGTGCTGTCTGTCAGCTAGTTAATACATGGTGTGAACCTCTCTCTCTCTGTGCTGCCTGTCAGTTAGTGAATACATGGTGTGAACCTCTCTCTCTCTGTGCTGCCTGTCAGTTAGTGAATGCATGGTGTGAACCTCTCCCTGTTCCCTGCAGGTGGAGCGCTGTGTGTATGTGAGGTGTGTGTCCACGGGCCCCAGGGTGTTCCTCTTCCACGTGGCTTACAGCATCAACACCACCGTGGAGGGACAGCACATCGACTGTAAATGTCACAAGGTACTAACTACAGTACGCATGGATCAAAGCAGCGGTGGGCAACTTTGATGTTTGATGTTTTCTATGAAGCGTCTCACACACTGAAAGAAGGCAATATACAATTTTACAACACGTCGTTATATAAGCCTGTAATGGCCTATTTTGGGTTATTAGTTATTTTAATATTAAATAGTATTTGAAGTAGAAATAGAAATACAATACAATCTTCTGGTATGGCTGTATGGCTACAAAAACATCATCATAATGTTACATATTATTTATTGTGCTAATTGTCTCAAGCTTCACGTGACACGTGACAATATGTTGAAAGGGTGTGCTTTGATTGGCTAGCGAGACGCATGATGAAATAGAGATCTATAAATAGGTGTGTCACTTCAAAAGATCATTTATATCTTTTGAAGTGAGGTAAGACAGGATTAATCAGGAACAGTACTGGCGGAGACCTGTGCTCCGAGGAGCACATTTTCTAGTTGTTTATGAAACAATGCTAGTGTGTGGGGATGCCTTTCACACTTTGTCACAGAACTCTTGTGCTTTTGGAAGGCGCTACACCATCTATAAATGCAACATTTACCATTCATTTACCGCTTTTCTTCCAGGATGAGACCGTCACCATAGAGACGGTGGTTCCGTTCGAAGTGTCTGCCAAGTTTGTGTCCACGAAGGTGAGTAGAGGCCTCAGCCGCACAGGTTTATAGGCGGAAAAATACTGGGTGAAATATGTAACAAATATAACTAGACGCGTCGCAATTCCGGGGAAATTGCAGAGTGTGGTTGCGCCGACGCGGTCGGGACTCCAGTAATACGCCGGGAGGAATACCGTCGGAGACTGGGCCAATTACATCGTGGCGTCACTCCTGAGATCGCCTGCGTTTCATTTTGAGAGGATCGATCCCCCAAAAATCATGTTTTTGCATCAAACGGTTACATTTCGAGCATTCGTGGCGCCCCCTATGGATCAAAGTGGAAATGCTTTTGGGGATTGGTTTAGTATACCACCCTCGACATGTGATTGAAATTTGGGATTGACCGGACGTTTCGTTCGTGATTTATGGCATTTTTGGTCAAACGGGCCCCTCCCGCTAACTTTGGAAGCCATTTACGGACGGACGGTACGGACTATCAAAATTCCGCGTGGATAGGTTTATCGCATGGGTCCATAGATCACGTGTACCGATTTGTGTGAGATTTGGAAAAAAATTGAAGGAAAAGGAGCAAAAAGTGTGTTTTGAAGAAAATTCAAAATGGCGGAAAATCTATCCTGACGCAAATGGGCGTGGCCTATATGGGAAGATGCGTCGTGACCCAAGGAATCCAGGGAAAAAGAAATTTTGATTTTACGACCTACGGTTCAAGAGTTATAGGCCAAAAGGTAAAGGGGGCTGTTATAGCGCCACCATGTGGCCGACTGGTGTGATTATTTTCTTATTAATTTTTCAAAAAACTATTAACCTCCCCTCCAAATCTTGTAACTGTAGCCCTTACGGTTTCCGAGAAAAAAATACTTGAATGGGAGTTTTTGCAATTCCCATGAAAGTGGATGGGGAAATTTAATGCACAAATAAATCAATATCAAAAAATCTATCCTGACGCAAATGGGCGTGGCCTATATGGGGAGATGCGTAGTGACCCAAGGAATCCAGGTGAAAAGAAATTTTGATTTTCGGACCTACGGTTCAAGAGTTACGGGCCAAAACGTAAAGGGGGCTGTTATAGCGCCACCATGAGGCCGAATGGTGTGATATTTTTTTCAATAATTTCGGACAATATTATGAATTATCCCTCCAAATCTGATAACTCTAGCTCTTACGGTTTCTGAGAAAAAAATACTTGAATGTGAGTTTTGTCACTTTTCCATTAAAGTGGAGGGGGCAAATTTAATGCACTAATAAATCAATATCAATTAAACTACTTAACCAATCTCTTAGCAAAATACAAGCGCACGATTCCCGATGTAGACGGTCATTTTGATATATGCCACAACATTAGGGTATAAAAACTGTGGGAGGAGATGCGGTTCGAAAAAAGTTAATCTATAAAGATGGAAAGTGTATAGAGTACTATAGTCTGGTTGCCCTGTTGGGCAACCACACTAATAATGTAAAACAGTGGTTGGACATGTTTTTGTCCTAAAAGCTCCCGTCATTTGCCATTTTCAGGAAAGGGGTGAAGAATAGTGATGGTGAAAGAAAATAAGGAAACCAAAAACAGGACTTAGTGAAATGATGTGGCCACAGTTTCAAATCTATCTGCTCAGTCAGGATGCACTGATTGCAAATCTTTCACTCCACGTCTTTATTTGTAATGTTATATTTCTCTAAATGTGGCGTATCATTCATTCATAGCATCATATGCTATCTGTGGTTTTCTCCTGCATTCATAAATCAGGGAAAGGGAGGTATGACGTATGACTTCAACTCCACTACATTTCACTCCACCACATTTGTAGGAAAAAACCCTGTTGCACAAGCTTACACAAATACATGATGAATTAACCACTTGATGAATGATTTGCACCCTCAACATTTCCTCACGGAAACCCTTCAGTTTGTTTTGACAGCTATTACCACCAGTAAATGATAGACATGGTTATAATATTACTAGACAGGCCCTAAGCTGTCGCTTTACCTTACCTCTGGCTCAGAGTCAGGACCAATGGAAACTGTATTGTACAGCATTGGTTCTCAAACCTTTTCATGTCAAGGGCCCCCAACATTATATGTATTTGACCGCGGACCCCCATCTAAAAATATTTTGTTCCAGGGACCCCCCAGAAGCAAAGATTTGAGTTAAAAATGTTGGCTTTAAAAATATATTTATATTCAAAGATTTGCAAAAAAAAATTGTGTGTGTGTGTGTGTGTGCGTGTGTGTGTGTGTGTGTGTGTGTGTGTGCGCGTGTGCGCGCGTGTAGTTTGAGCCGTTGGACCGTGTGGTGGCTGACATTCCCTTCCTGTTGATGACGGACGTGCTGTCCTCCTCTCCGTGGCCTCTGCTCCTCAGCACCTCCTCTCTACAGCTGCTGACCATGACCTCCAACACCTCCCAGCCAGCCTCCCAGCTCCAACAAGGTGCACCATCATGACCATTATTTGTGGTGCAATAATTGCCCCCTTCCTATACAAACCCATTGGGCCTCATTCACTAAGCCAGTGGTTTTCAACCTTTTTCATGCCAAGGACCCCTAAATTTATATGCATTTGGCCGCGGACCCCCATCTGAAAATGTTGTGCCAGTGACCCCCCCAGAAGCAAAGATTTGAGTTAAAATGTTCGCTTTAAAAAATATATATATTCAAAGATATGCACACATTTTCAAGATTTTTCAAAAATAGCAGATATACAAGCTCATAGCTTGTAGATCTGCTATTTTTGAATAGCCAAAGCTAAGTGGTTAAAATGATTGTGACGCTATGTTAACTATTTTTGCTGGGGACTCCCTGGTACCCCCTCAAGGACCACTGGTGGTCCCCGGACCACTGCACTAAGCTGTTCCTAATAAAGTGACTGAAGGGGTGTGTATATTTTCCCTAAGCACAATCTGACGTGCGATTCACCAGACGGGGTGTAAATCTCTGATACGTGCGGATCACAGGTGTTCCTCATTTTTGTCTGAAAGTCACGATCGCGCTCCCGTATACAGTAGATCATCCACGAACCCTCCACTGTCCTACATCTGAATTGGAAATGGAGTAATGGACACTGCTACACTTCATCCATACTGTCGCCTCATCAGATGTTAAGACTGCGTTCATGTGATGTGGTCAATATTATGAATTAATAGCACGACATTGGAGTTGGCATTACATTACATTATATTACAGTCATTTAGCAGACGCTTTTATCCAAAGCGACTTACAATAAGTGCATTCAACATATAGTCCAGGGGCCAAGGCAGATTTTGGTACCACCTAAGGTGGCCGTACATTTTTGGTATTTTTGTATTCCTACATGTCTCTAGTTTATATTTTGGTATGATACATCTTCCAATTCAGTAGCTTAATGACAGTAATCACTCTAAACCGGCTAATGTATCCGTTAGGAGACACAAAGTAGAATCTTTGTGTCTCCTACCGGAAATACACCCGGGCATCAAATTATTGCGACAAAAAACAAAATATATCCATGTATTCAAGGCTTCATGGGGTGTGCAATTGACAGAAAATAATCATTTTTGGGTGAACTCCTCCTTTAAGTTTCCCAGGGGGACTCTCTACCCATTCAGCTATGACCACCCTAGACCGAAGGAGGGTCAGCTTTTACAAGCTTATGGAAAGCAGTCTTTTTGCAAACACCAAAAATCTGAGAAGTTATCAATTGCACACCCCATGAAGCCTTGAATACATGGATATATTTTGTTTTTTGTCGCAATAATTTGATGCCCGGGTGTATTTCCGGTAGGAGACACAAAGATTCTACTTTGTGTCTCCTACCGGATACATTAGCTGGTAGGTAGTGATAACTGCCATTAAGCTACTGAATTGGAAGATGTATCATACCAAAATATAAACTAGAGACATGTAGGAATACAAACATACAAAAACTTTACGGCCACCTCAGGTGGTACCAATTTGTGAAAATATCAGTGTTGGCCCCTGGACTAATAGGTAGGGAACGATACTACTAATCACCAGAAGTCCTAAGTGCATTTTCTGCTAAAACAAGCAACTAAGAGTATACCTAGCGCTAAAGTAAAAGTGCAATATATCAGCTACCTACTTCCTTAAACAGATGAGACAAATAGCAAAATCAAATGAGCAAGAGCTAAAACAAATAAGTGTATCGACTAAACAAGATCCAATAAAACAATACAATAATCAAACAAGAGTTCGTACAACTAGTTAACAACAAGCAGGCAAGGCGAAGAGGAAGGGTAGTGTTTCCTGAAGAGGTGGGTTTTCAGTCTGCGGCGAAAGATGGGCAGTGACTCTGCTGTCCTGACATCAGTGTCTCTGCTGTCCTGACATCAGTGACTCTGCTGTCCTGACATCAGTGGGGAGTTCATTCCACCACTGTGGGGCCAGAACAGAAAAAAAGTTGTGACCGTGTAGATCGTCCAGAAGGACCCTTGTGCGACGATGTCATGAAAGCCCAATAGGCGAAACTGTGCCACAGTTACACTAACGGCAAACACACAGAGGGAACTAATAATTCAGCTCTATATGCGTCAACTGAAAAGAAATACAAATCGGTTGAATTTGCATCATGTCTATAATATGCAATACAAGCAATAGATCGTTTGACATATTCTTTCTTTTTTTGAGTGGTGCCAACCACTCCTATATCTGGCTTTGTCCGTGTGTCCGTATGTATGTATGTATGTCTGTCCACAAACATTGATGACAACATCAATACGGGGGTCAATACGGGGCTCATCAAAGGCACCACTCACTTCACACAGGGTGTGATTTTTTGAGTGGTGCCAACCACTCCTATATCTGACTTTGTCCGTGTGTCCCTATGTATGTATGTATGTCTGTCCAATAAACAAACATTGATGACAGCATCAATACCAATACAGGGCTCATCAAAGGCACCACTCTCTTCACACAGGGTGTGATTTTTAGCGGCGCTAGCTGCTCTATACCTTTAGGTATAGAGCGGATCCTGCTCTATACCTGACTTTGTGCGTGTGCGTCAACGTTCTGATTGGTCAGGTGCGTACGTCAACAAAGTGATTGGTCAAGCTTCACGTGACACGTGGCTATAAACACATTATAAACACATATCGATGACAAAATGTATCAAAGGCGCCGCTACCTTCACACAGGGTGTGATTTTTTTATATGCGTTTGACAAATGTTGAGCACATAAATATTTTATTTGAGGTTTGGCACTATCGTAATTGATTTTGAATGAAGAATAAGGCATTCTAATGACACACACAAGCTTTGGTCCCATGTCAGTCTGCTTCCGAGCAGACGAGAGAAAGAGCGGACGTCCGTCAAAATTCACGGACAAAAAAAAGATTGATGAATCAGACTCGTAACGTGGGAATTTGTGTAAAGTACAAAATATTGACATAAGCAAGCCTAGTGAATGAGGCCCATTGTAACTTCCATTTTAACCATGTTAGATTCATTGAAAACACATCTTTGGCTCTGGTGACTGATATAGTCCTAACACGTGAGTGGGCCGTGTTTTTTCAATTCATGGTTTTTGTGTGTGTAGTGGTTCTCCAGACAGGGGAGTGCGCCAGCGAGTGTTTCTGTCTCCAGTGTCCACCGGTAGATATCGATAACGCCACCGTGGGGGCGGGGCAATACCTGATATCATGGAGGAGGTGTGTACACACACACACACACACGCACACGCACGCACGCACGCACACACACACACACACACACACACACACACACACACACACACACACACACACACACACACACACACACACACACACACACACACACACACACACGCACACACACTTAATGGTAAAAAGTGTGGCTCATAACTCTACAGCTTAATTCCTCTCATAATGTGTAATATTTTCTTTTATCCTATTATAGAATGTGTTTTTTGTATACTTTTAAAATGTATTATTTCAGGTGTGGGGGGGGGGCAGTGTGTGCATCAAGTCACCCGCTGCACTAGTAGAACATGCAGGTCGGCACATGATACCGGCTGATTGATTTGCAAGTTTTAACTCAGCTTTGTCACATGGCTAATCATTGAACTCTAGAGCAGGGGTCTTCAACGTTTTCAGCCCAAGGACCCCCTAGCTGAGAGAGAGATGTAGCAGGGACCCCCTACTCTATATTGTATAAAGTTGTGTTTTTGATTCAACTTTTTTTGTTTACATTTACTGTTCTTTTTTCCCTCGACACCTATAGCCTGCCTCTTTGCCAAAAATAGTGGTTAAGTGGTTAATGTAAAAAAAACTAAATTCTATCACATATTTGGCGGACCCCCTATAGTAACTCTGAGGACCCCCTTGGGGTCCCGGACCCCCTGTTGAAGACCCCTGCTCTAGAGGCTCAAAGAGTGATAAAAGGCCTTTTATGCCTTTATTGATAGTGAAGTAGACAGGAAATGGGGGGAGAGATGGGGAGTAACATGCAGCAAAGGCCATCGGGATCGGGACTCGAACCTACGATGCGCTGTCAGGCTACAGTGGAGCTGGGGTGACCGAACCGCTAGGTCAGCAGTCCCGGCCCAAAGAGTGATTTATACTTGGTTGCGTGCCGGTGTTCCACAGCGGAGATGGCCAATTGGCTATTTTGGGCGACAAGGCTTTTAAGGGTTCCTTTACCTGTCCTCCTGCAGACAGTCGTCCAGTCCAGAGAGTCCACTGGTCCAGACTGCTGTCACTCTGCCTCATGTCCTCATAGAGACCATCCCTCTGTATGTCCACGCTGGTGAGTACACACACACACGCACACACACACACACACACACACACACACACACACACACACACACACACACACACACACAGACACACCACTCTGCCTCATGTCCTGATAGAGACCATCCCTCGGACAGACCTTGTAGCTGGGCTGATGCTGTGCTGTTAGTCTAGTTTGGGGCCGTTGAGAAGATAGCCGGCCACATCGATTGGATCGGGGGGGTTCGTAGCGACCCGAAACCTCCTAGTATTATATTACATTACATTACATTACATTACAGTCATTTAGCAGACGCTTTTATCCAAAGCGACTTACAATAAGTGCATTCAACATAGGTAGGGAACAAAACTACTAATCACCGGAAGTCTTAAGTGCATTTCCTGCAAAAACAAGCAACCAAGAGTATGCCTAGCGCTAAGGTAAAAGTGCTATATATCAGCTACCTACTTTCTTAAACAGATGAGACAAAATAGCAAAATCAAATGAGCACGAGCTAATACAAAAAGTGTATCGACTAAACAAGGTCCAATAAAACAGTACAACAGTAAAACAAGAGTTTGTACAACTAGTTAACAACAAGTAAGCCAGACAAAGAGGAAGGGTAGTGTTTCCTGAAGAGGTGGGTTTTCAGCCTGCGGCGAAAGATGGGCAGTGACTCTGCTGTCCTGACTTCAGTGGGAAGTTCATTCCACCACTGTGGGGCCAGAACAGAAAAAAGTTGTGACCGTGTCGATCGACCAGAAGGACCCTTGAGTGACGAGGCAATCAGTCGCCCCGAGGTGGCAGACCGAAGTGGTCGGGCAGGGGTGTAGGCATCAACCATAGCCTGGAGGTAGGAAGGAGCTGTTCCTTTCACTGCCCTATAGGCTAGCACCAGGGTTTTAAACTGGATCCGAGCTGCTACGGGGAGCCAGTGTAGAGAACGGAGAACGATAGTTGTGTGGGAGAACTTGGGGCGGTTGAACACCAGACGAGCTGCAGCTTTCTGAACAAGCTCCAGAGGTCTGATGGCAGATGCCGGAGCACCAGCCAGGAGGGAGTTGCAGTAGTCCAGGCGGGAGATGACAAGATGACATATATATCGGCAACAACAGTTTCTCAATACATTTTCATACTATACAGCGGTAGTAACATCACAAGTAAGACGCGCGAACGCGTCTAAACATCGGTAGTACGGTAGAACGGTAGTAACATCAATAGTATATAGAGCCTCCAGAAAAACACGGTCAAAATCCTTGATTATGCAGACTAAAATCCTTGATATGAAATGAAAATGCAAGGTTTTTATGTGGTTTTATGCAGTGAAATTGCGTGAAGTTGCGAAAAATACGGAAAGTAGCGAGATACAGTATGCAAAAAAGTTGCTAAATATGCGGAAATATGCATACTATTGACCCCTGCGCCAATTGGCTGATTATGCGGTAAATTATGTGATCGCATAATTGCATTTTTCCGGAGGGTCTAAATAGAATACTGTGATTGTGTGTTTGTGTGTGTGTGTGTGTGTGTGTGTGTGTGTGTGTGTGTGTGTGTTTCCAGACCTGCCTTCGTTCGGTCGTGTCAGAGAGTCTCTGGCGGTGTGCTACCACATAGAGAACAGAACGGCTCTGGTGCAGGAGGTAGAGATGGCCGTGGAGCCGTCCGACGCCTTCATGTTCTCTGGACTCAAGCAGGTGAAACATCACACCGACCGTAGTGGTGGGGGAAGAAAAAAGTTCATTTCAGTGAACGAACGATTTCGTTCGCGGCAATGATTCGTTCAAAATGATTCGTTCACATTCTCGTTCAGTAGCGCTATTTTCTAGTTTTTCAAAATTTACTCGAGTAAAAGTACGAAAGTATTGGCATCTAAATATACTTAAAGCACCAAAAGTAAAAGTACTAACATATTTGAAAATAGCCGATCTACAAGGCCACAACGCGTCGCGATGCGACGCGTTGTGAGCTTGTAGATCTGCTATTTTCAAATAGCCTAGGTATAAAATAGGGCTAAAGTGGTTAACACATTCCATGCCAGAGTTTAATCTCATAATGTACTCACCAGTGCCAAGGTTTTATTTTTTTTTTCCAAGATATTTTTTGGGCTTTTTCTGCCTTTATTGATAGGATAGTAGGCTGACAGGAAATGGGGAGAGAGATGGGGGAATGACATACAGCAAAGGTTGTCGGGATCGGGAGTCGAACCTGCGACGCGCTGTCAAGCTGGATTACTAGCATGTGGTATGCGCCTGGACCGCTAGGCCAGCGGACGCATACCAGTGCCAAGGTTTTATTGTTGTTTTTTTGTTTTTTTCATGTCGCCATAGACCTCGCTAAATCCGTTAAAAGTGCGCGTTCATTTGGTTCTACACACACAGGGCATCTGTGTGCGACGAGCAGTGCAAACCGCGTCCCCTTACGTTCCGCCATCTTGAAGCTACAGCGGTGAGCACTAGACAGTGATCAGCGAGGGGAAAAAACAACAACGAGATAATCGACTTTAAAACCGGATCCCAGACAGGAAGCGGATACGATCGAAAAAAACGGAACACAAATAATTTCGTTTCCGGTGGTGCTACCGGAACCGGAAGGGGATCCAAAAATTCGGAAAGTGCAATTTTTCTAATTTTCACGGAATTTCAAAATAACACCAGTTGGCGTAGATCTACGCGATTGGCACGTGGCGGCTTTTAATCGGTTCGCGTAGATCTACGCGACTGGCAGTCAATGTGTTAATGTATGTTTTATAATGTGTGTAAGACACCATCGCGTCGCGCGTGAACCTAACAGTTTCAGAAAGTGAACGAGCTTTGTTCGCGTTCACGGCAAATGAACTAGTTCTTTTGAACGAATCGATCATGAACGACACATCACCAACTGACTGATCACAGATAGTCGGGATCCGGAGAACCGGAGGAACCGGTTTCCATCACATTTTGGAACCGTTTCCAGAACAGGGTTTACCACACGGTCAGAGCTGGTTATGTGGACCTCACGTCTGCTATACCGTTACAATACCGCTGGTTCTCCAACTGTTTTTAACCCATTCAATCCGGGAACGCATCATCTGTGTCACTTTAAGATTTCTTTTGCTATTCAAAAATAGCAGATGTACAAGCTCATAGCTCGGCACCGAGTGCCGCGCTACGAGCTTTTTGAGAAATCGTGAAAATGTGTGCAAATCTTTGAATTATATATATATTTAAAGCCAACATTTGTAACTCAAATCTTTGCTTCTGTTATTGTTATGCTTCAAATATTTTGAGATGGGGGGTCCGCAGCCGAATACATATCATTTTTCGGGGTCCTTGACATGAAATGGTTTGAGAACCACTGCTCTGTACGATTACAATACCGGTTGTTCTCAAACTTTTTAATTTCAAGGAACTCTGTACACTCTCAGAGTTACAGACCTGCGAGGGTCCATTTGTAAACTGTCAACCCCTGCGGAACCCCTTCAAGTAACGCAGAGAGTCCCTGGACCTCACTTTTAGAACCACTACAATAATACAAAATAACAAATATGGTGGCGCAGTCGGTAGCGCTGTCGCCTCACAGCTAGAAGGTCCTGGGTTCGATTCCGCGTGTCTTCTCCTCCGCATCATCAGCGCCCATACCCTAGGTGGGGTTGGCGAAAGGGCCTTTCTGTGTGGAGTTTGCATGTTCTCCCCGTGTCTCCTAGGGTAGTTAATACCCTCACAAAAACATGTAGTAATCCTGGTCACTATACCGCCTCCCCCATGACAGCCGGGGCGCCTGATGGAGGGGAAGGGAACTGGTTGGAATAACGTGTTCCTTCCACGCGCTACGTCCAACCAGGGAAACTCCCCCCTGTCAGGTGACAAGAAGGTCAGTTGGCTCTCATGCACTGAAGGAAGCATGAGCTCGGCCCTGGCCTCCCGAGGCTGTGGGGGACTGGTGTAGGACTGGTGTAGGGCTGGTGTAGGGCTGGTGTAGGGCTGGTGTAGGGCTGGTGTAGGGCTGGTGTAGGGCTGGTGTAGGGCTGGTGTAGGGCTGGTGTAGCGCCCAGGATCACTTAGGAAATTGGCACCGGGTGAAAAAAATGGGTTACAAAAATCGCGGGATAAAATAAAAAAAATAAAAAATAAATAAATACAATGATTCAAAAGACTATGACTAAAACTAAATCAAAATGTGCTGTCAAAATCAACGTGTGTGTGTGTGTGTGTGTGTGTGTGTGTGTGTGTGTGTGTGCGCTGTAGGTGCGTCTTCGCATCCTGCCCGGCTCGGAGCAGGACATGCTGTACAACTTCTACCCCCTGATGGCGGGCTACCAGACCCTCCCCCAGCTGAGCATCAGCCTGCCTCGCTGCCCCCAAACCAACACACACACTCTGAGACGCTTCCTACCGCAACGCATCTTCATCAAGGTGACACACACACACACACACACACACACACACACACACACACACACACACACACACACACACACACACACACACACACACACACACACACGTTTGTATTACTGTGTTACCTGTGAGGACGTCAACATTTCAGGATGCTGATTCTCTGAATGCCATTTTGTACAACATTGTTTTGCCCTGGGTTTCATTTTCAGCCTCAGGGACGCCAGGCGGATGAGGACTCCATCGCTGCTGCCTGAGATGAACACACACACACACACACACACACACACACACACACACACACACACATTCCTTCATTTCTTTCATCTATAGCTCTGAAACCACGTTCTGAGAATCTGCTCCCACTCAGCGTTTTCTTCAACTGCATTAACCCTTTAAGACCTGGAACGCATCTGTGTCACTTCTTGATTTGAGCGAAAAAGCATTATTTTACACTTGGGCTATTCAAAAATAGCAGATCTACAAGCTCATAGCGCGGCACCGAGTGCCGCGCTATGAGCTTGTAGATCTGCTATTCTTGAGAAATCGTGAAAATTTGTGCAAATCTTTCAATATATTTTTTTTCAAGCGAACATTTGGAACTGAAATCTTTGCTTCTGGGGGGTCCCTGGAAGAACATATTTTGAGATGGGGGTCCGCGGCCAAATACATGTCCTTGACATGCAAAAACTGATATTATAGCAACATATGTTAAACAAAAAAAAAACTGTTAGGATTTAGAAGACGCAGAAGCAAAGATTTGCACAAATGTTAACTATTTTCCAAAAAATAGCAGATCTACAAGTATATCTGCTATTTTTGAATAGCCAAAGAAATCTAAAATGACACAGATGCGTAACGCGTTACAGGTCTTAAAGGGTTAACTTAACATTTGACAAAACATTTTGAAATAAAGGTGACCTTAAGTTATCTGTCATATCAGCCACCATCTCACACAGTTTTCCAGTGTACTCTGTAAGTTGTGTTGCTGTGTCGCTGACAAAATGATAGAATTAATGACTATTTGTGTGCTTTGTGTGACCGACGGCTGATCGTTGTTCAGTAGCTGCAGGTCTTGTCTTAACACACTGTCATTTTATCAGTGGAAATAAAGTGATGAATCTGATGTGAGTTGTATTGAAGGTTTGTGAGGAGGAGTGTGATGGTAATGATCATCATGCCATTAAATGTCTGTTAACACATACAGGTGTATACCTTGTTATTGTCCTTCTCCGCTCACTTGGTTTCAGTCCAGAGTTCATGTTCCAGCGTGCGTTATTGTTTTTCACAGGTAGTTATTTTTTTTTACATTTTTGCATGTAATGATATGCCCTAAATAGGGAGGCCATTTTAAGTGATTAATCAATGTACGGTTGCAGAACGAAAACATGTGTCTATAAGTGTCGATCTAAAAATCTGATTAATGTGCAAAAATGTGAAAGCTAGAGGGGTGGGAACCCCAAATGACGTCCTGGTAAGGTCTTGCTCAAGGACGCTGACACTAACCCAGGGAGAGCCGGGGATCGAACCAGGAACCTTCCGTTACTCAAGCGGCAGCTATACCTCCTGAGCCAGAGCCGTTCCGGTAAGTAATGTGAGTAAAAATTAGTAATTGATTGATTGATTTATTGACAATTTGCACATAACAAAACAATGTACATAGTTAAAAGGATAGACACAAGAAAAAATTCCATCGTGGTCCTGTTGATCTTGGTGTGGGTGCGGGCGTGCGTGCGAGTATCTGTATGTGTATGTGCGCATGTGTGTGTGACTCATTACATGTGAGCAATCGCGATGCAACATTTTGTGAGCTTATACAGTAGATCTGCTATTTCTTTCTTCACTACTATCAGTATTGTTTGTACTTTTGAATACTCAAGTACAAATTTGACTGAGCAACTTTCACTTGTACGTTGAGTAATATTTGACCAGGAGTATCTATACTTTGCCTCAATTACTGGAGTTGAGTATACCTTTCCCATCACAACTGGGACTCCACACCAGTGTTGATTTTGACGACTAAAACTATAATGAAAAATGTTCGTCGACTACCTTTTTTTCACTGACGAAAACTAAATAAAAAATAAGGTATGAAGACTAAATATATTGACAATTCCGTCAACAAATGAAAACTAGACTAAAATGTTAGTGAGGGATCTAGTGGAGAAGGGAATCAATCAAGGCACCGCCAAAATACATTATTTGTCGACAAAATCAACTGTATATTTAGTTGACTAAAACTAGACAAAAACTAAAACGTTTCAGATGACTAAAATATGACAACGCTGTTGGACACCAAGGGGCCTTGGATGCTGTAAGCTCAGGATTTGCCAATGATGGAGACAGTAAATCAGTCATACAGTACATTGGTATGCAGGAACCTGCATGTTGTACCTTGTTACTTACAGGGAGAAACCTTGTATCTCTTTGTTTTTCATTATTATTATTAGCTATTGAGCCATTTCACTTGTTTCTAATTTGATGACATCACCGCAGGGTGCGGTCAAGGCCAAGGTTGCCTAGGTACTTAACGAGGTCTGTAAGGTCTCTGCCAGTGTCAGAGGCAAACGGCTTTAGACTGTGTTCAGAGGAGCTGGTGGACTGTGCTGTGCGTTTAAGTTTATTTATTTATGTCTGTATTCAGTGTATTGTATGCTAAAAGTGATTGTCACTAAAGCTATAATAGAGAATAAAGTGTTTATTTATGAACTCACAGAGACACTTTTTAGACCTCAGGTATTCTATCACATGTCAGAACTCGCCCAAGTATAGGACTTGGGCGCTACACTGTGTGTTGCACAAAAATAGCCGATCTTGTGATGTGACGTCTCCTTAGCAGTGGTGGAAAGTAACTAAGTACATTTACTTAAGTACTCTACTTAAGTACAATTTTGAGGTATTTGTACTTTACTTGAGTATTTCCAATTTCCAATACTTTTACTTCTACTCCACTACATCTCAGAGGCAAATATTGTACTTTTACTCCACTACAATTACTTGAAAACTTTTAGTTACTTTTCAGATATAAATTATGATATTACGAAACATACATTAACCACTTTAGCCCTATTTTATACATAGGCTATTTGAAAATAGCCGATCTACAAGCTCACAACGCGTCGCAAAGCGACGCATTGTGAGCTTGTAGATCGGCTATTTTCAAACATTTTTTGTACTTTTACTTTTGGTACTTTAAGTACATTCTGATGCCAATACTTATGTACTTTTACTCAAGTAAATTTAGAATTCCGCGGACTTTAACTTGTAGCGGAGTACTTCTACAGTGCGGTATTGATACTTTTACTTAAGTAAAACATTTGAGTACTTTTTTCCACCACTGCTCCTTAGCTTTTAGATTTTATGCTATTTTCACTACTTTTGTGTTCATGCTTGTAAGACGAAGTTGGGCATTCATTTAAGAAAACATAAAAAGTTGAAATAATTATGGAGATACAAGGTTTCTGCCCAAAGGACTCTAGTAGGACCATAGTCTCTGCGGCCTAGTTTAAAAACGTATAGGAATCGTTCAATCAGTAAAAGTCAATGTTAATCATTTTCTGGCCTGAAAACGTGTTGATGTTGACATTTCCTTGAAGGCTCAGTGGCAGTAAAGGATGGATCATGGTGTTTGACTGAAGCTTCTGAGGTAAGTGAACCTCCATTGACATGTTTATTGTCCTCTTTGGGGTCTTAAAGGTAGGGTAAGAGATATTTTTGGGCTAAAACAAAAAGTATTTTGTTAAAAGGTTAAAGCACTATATTCTGATAGTAATCATTGCTATAGAGTGTTTGTTCAGTAACAGGAGTCTCCCCGTCTCTCCAGCTCTTTAATAAACAGAAAATACATTTTCTGGTAGGTGTCAAAATCTCAGCCAATCATTAGAAAGTACCCATTTTTAAGCTTCATTTTTATAGTGTTCCAGTTCCAATGTTGTCTGCTCATTTCTTAGTGTCATCACTTCCAATGTCTCTTGTTTAATCTATATCCTGATTGAGTTCTCTGTCCTGATTGGATAAAATTGGAAATGAAACTGACACGAAAATGCATTTTCTGTTTTATAAAGAGCTGGAGAGACAAGGAGACTCCTTTTACTGAACAAATACTCTATAGCAATGAGTACTATCGAAAATCACTTACCCTACCTTTAAACCAGTGCTTCTCAAACATGTTCATGTGAAGGACCACCCGAATTAACCCATTAAGACCTGGGGCCGATGTCTTCTAAATCCTAACAGTTTTCTGACAAGCCTATGTTGCTATCAGCGGTGGAAGAAGTACTCCGATATCTTAAGTAAAAGTAGCAATACCACAATATAAAAATACTCTGTTACAAGTAAAAGGCCTGTGTTCAAAATGTTACTTGAGTAAAAGTATACTTTAAAGTAGGCTACCACAAGTAATAGTACTAAAATGTTTGAAAATAGCCGATCTACAAGCTTGTAGATAGCCTATGTATAAAATAGGGCTAAAGTGGTTAATGTATGTTTTATAATATGATAATTTGTATCTACAAAGTAACTAGTAACTAAAGTTTTCAAATACTTGTAGTGGAGTAAAAGTACAATATTTGCCTCTGAGATGTAGTGGAGTAGAAGAAAAAGTACTGAAAATTGGAAATACTCCAGCAAAGTAAAAATGACTAAGTACAGTACTTGAGTACATGTACTTAGTTACTTTACACCACTGGTTTAACACTATATGTATTTGGCCTGTCAGGAACTCTGAATATCTAAAATGAGTTGTGTGTGACTCTGTATTTCATTTAGAGAACTCTAAATTGCATATGTCCTTGTCGCTAACCACAGTGACACAGTTAGTGTGTAGTTATGTTGGGAAATGTATTCTTAAATGACCCGTACCTTTGACCTGTAACCTATAGGGACCTAGAGCTACTACCATGTGTTTTTGTCAATACAAGATGACACGGTTGGTGCACATTTTATGAACATGTAAGAATAACTTGTGGAGTGTCCAGTATGGCTTCCTTCAGAAAGAGGGCGTGGCAGATGGACAAGGGCTGTTACCCATAGCATTTCTACATTGAAATTGTAAATAAGTGGTGTATAAAGTAACTAAGTACATTTACTCAATAAATGTACTTAAGTACAATTTTGAGGTATTTTTTACTTTACTTGAGTATTTCCAAATTTTACTTCTACTCCACTACATCTCGGAGGTAAATATTGTACTTTTACTCCACTACAATTATTTGAAAACTAGCGCTAAAATCTAAAATGCTTTCCCAGTATCTGTGGACCCCCCATCTGAAAAGATTTTGTGCCAGGGATTTCTTTTAATAGATCTACAGTACGCATTGTGAGCTACTGAACTTTGTAACATTTTCAAATCACCTATTAAGTAAATAGGTTATGATTTTGATGCTATATTAACCCTTGTGATGGCTCAAGGACCACAGATAAATATTGTGAAAATAGCAGCTCTACAAGAGCTTGTAGATCGGCTATTTTCAAAATGTTTGCGTCTGTCTTATATTATTTGAGAATTTGGCCAATGTTTGACCAGTTTGTATAGTGTAATGTGTTGATAGGTTTTGATGCAGTAATGGTCTTTTTTCAACTCATAATTTATTTTTAGGTATTAGAAAGGTCTTTAAAGTCTTTAAATTGACACTTTACCTTCATCTGAGAACCCGCTGCCCGAGTATTTGGAGAGTAATAACTAATACAATGTGGGGGTGGTTGTATTTGGTCTCCCTACTCTTCTCATGAGACATTTAGATCCTGGTTTTGACATGGCCTTTGACACAATCCTGTTTCTGTTTTGACAAGGAAAAAGTCCCTTTCCCCTGAGCATGCAGGCAGGCAAGCATGTCAGCACGTGCACAGTGAGACAGGAGACCCCGGGACAGTTACATAGTGCAGCTTTAAACAATGTAATAGTTAAGATGGTTGCCAAACCAGGTCAACCTGTTGAGCAGCTCTTTATGATAACAGCTGTTGTATGAACACGCTATCTCTGTTAAACATTCATCTGTCTTTGCTATTGTAGGCATCAACAGAAGACATACGGGTATGCCCAGTCCACTCTTCTGCTCTCATTGTGTGTGTGTGTGTGTGTGTGTGTGTGTGTGTGTGTGTGTGTGTGTGTGTGTGTGTGTGTGTGTGTGTGTGTGTGTGTGTGTGTGTGTGTCAATAGAATACGAGATATGTAGCTCATTGCTACGTTTGAGAGTATACAAATGGAACCAAATGGACCCATTTGGTTCCATTTGTATACTCTCAGAGTTACAGACCTGTAAGGATCCATTTAGAACCCCATCAAGGAACCCTGAGTGTCCCTGGACCCCACTTTGAGAACCATTGCTATAGAGTGTGTGTTCAGTACCTATAGGGGTCTCCCCGTCTCTCTCCAGCTCTTTATTAAACATGATCGTTTTAAACAGCTTGTCAATAACACTTTGAAATCCGTCTGTACTTGTATCTTATGAAATCTCAAATGTTTTGTTATCTTTTGTTATTTGTATCCGTTTTGTTACTTTAGTGTTATATATGTTTGCTGTAATCAGGGTGTCATTGGAAAGGGGAGCTCGCTCTCAATTGGCCTTCCCTGAATACAAAATAATAAACTAGAAAAAGTGCTCCTCGGAGCACAGGTCTCCACCAGGTCAGGTACGTTATTGTGGCCTCCTGGTGGCGCTATAATAGACCAATGTGAAAGTTGTGCCATTTATTCCTAGGTCTTTCACGGCAAGCGGACACTGCATTCATGATTTGGGGTATTTTGTTCCAAAAATGTGTTTTGGTAAATTAGACCTGCTGGTGGCGCTATAACAGGCCATTGTGAAAAGGGTGGCATTTCTTCCTCTGCCTAGTGGGAATGTGCGTGTGAAATTTCACGGAAATTGCAAGCTGCGTGCATAATTTGAGGCCCTTTGTTCAAAACGGACCAATCCTGCAAACTTTGGAAGCCAACCTTAGCCAATCAGGATGGAATATGGGAAATCGGACAAATCCGTGTTGATCACATGACTGTAGAGATGCTGTGTACCAATTTGCATGATGTTTGGATAAAATCTGGTAATCTGTAATGTCAAGAAATGGATTTTGCACAAATCGTCCTCCTGGTGGCGCTATAACAGGCCCATGTGAAAAATTTGGGGGAGAGGTTCTGAATTGGCATCCAGGGAGTGTGTGTGCACAGTTTCGCGACCGGGCCAAGAGATTAGCTGCTAACGGACAGATGGACACACACACACACACACACACACACACACACACACGGACGGACGGACAGGGGGTAAAACATACTCTCTCGCCATGCCTTTCAGCCTGGCGGAGACAACTAGTCCATACCCGGGGATGTTGTTAACACGTGCTTAGAGCTAACAGAGTACATCCCATAGCCTGGGGAACCGTAACCGTAACAGACCCCGTGGCCGCGCATGCGCAGTAACGGTGAAAACTGCAAAAACTGCAACCATAGTGTTACACATAGTTTCCAAAAAAGGCAAATAAACAGCTTGAATTTGGGAAAAGTGGAAAAACAGTAACAGGCTTCTGTTTGAAAGAATAGAATGCATAATATCAAGAAGACAGACACGCTTGTCAGGTTCAGGCTCTGTATTAACTAAATGAATGAATGAATGAATACAACAAGCCCCACACATCCAAGCTAATATGCTCTCAGTGATACAAGCTGATAACTAATCACATCTATATGCTAAACCCACTTACAGCTTCCTCACGGTCTGCATAATGCTAATGGTCAATGCCCCCGTGTACCAGTTGAGAACCAATGTGTGACACAGAGTGTGACTGACTTTCCTTCATTACTTGTAGGATTATAATGGACTACGAGGATGCCGTGTCCTTCCTGGGCCACTGGGGGGCGTTTGAGAAGACGGTGTTCGTCCTGCTCAGCCTGTGTGTCATCAGTAACGGCTACCTGGGGATAGCCATGGTGTTCCTGGCGGACATCCCTCCTCACCGCTGTCGCCTCCCTGCCCTGGACTCCCCCTCCTCCAATGCCTCCTCTTCCTCCTCCTCTCCCTCCTTCAGCCTGGACCTCAACCACTCCATCCCCCTGGAGGAGGTGAAAGGGGAGCTCATCCTCAGCCGCTGCTCCAGGTAAAAAGTCATACGCAGGGACGTGCACAGATAGACTCTAGGTGGTGATAGAGCACCTGCCCTTTGCCCTCTTGACCAGAAGTGCCCTTTTGAAAAGTTTACAGCAGGGGTGTTCAACAGGGGGTCCGGGACCCCTAGGGGGTCCTCAGAGTTACTACAGGGGGTCCGCCAAATCTTTATGTGATATGATTTTTCTTTTTACCATAATCACTCGAAACCTAGCATCCCTTTTTTCTGAGGAGAACTTTAGCCAAAAATAGCCGATCTACAAGCCCAGAACGCCTCGCGCTGCGAGGCGTTGTGGGCTTGTAGATCGGCTATTTTTGGCAAAGAGGTATAGGTGTAGAGGGAAAAAAGAGCAGACCAAGTAAACAAAAAAAAGTATAATTTACTTGAGCACCTGCCCCTCAAAATGTCTGTGCACGCCACTGGTCATACGTTTCAATTCATGGTAGGTTAAGGTTTCTGAGGTGTCCACAACCCTTCTTCTGAGACACTGTGGCCCCTTTTACCACCAACATAACTGGTTCTAGAACTGGTTCCGTTCTAGATTCTTGGAACCTTGATGCTTTCATGGAACCGGCCGCAAACCGCCTTGCGTTTCCACCAGTTTTAAGCGCCGGTTTTAGGCGACGTAGCTGAATGGTTAGAGAAGCCCCCACCTGTGGAGCAGGAGTCCCCAATTGCCCCAGTTTCGATGCCAGGCCAGGCCAACAATGTGTCGAATATGAAAGTGTTCATTTCACGGGGGAAATTCAATTGACCATGGCAGATACAGTTTCCCTTTTCTTTTCTGTTTCAACCCATTAAGTCAAGGACCCCCAAAATTATATGTATTTGGCCGCGGACCCCCATCAAAATATTTTGTTCCAGGGACCCCCCAGAAGCAAAGATTTGAGTTAAAAATGTTTGCTTTAAAAATATATATATTCAAAGATTTGCACACATTTTCAAGAATTTTCAAAAATAGCAGATATACAAGCTCATAGCGCGGCACTCGGTGCCACGCTATGAGCTTGTATATCTGCTATTTTAGAATAGCCCCAAGTGTAAAATAATGCGTTTTAGCTCAAATCTAAAAATGAGACAGTTCCAGGTCTCAATGGGTTAACACAACAACTGCCAGGTATTAATTGATTAATTCATCCGCCACCGCCAGCGTTTTTACCTTTATGTTGATGACCCACGGAGACCCATGATGTGGACACATTATGTAAACAAAAGCTGTCTGGGGGTAGGGGGGAGGGTCTCTTCTATCTACCGGATAAAACAAATTGTAACCGCGATCTTCCGTTCTTTCGTTATCGGCAGTTGAATATGGCTTGTTTTCACCAAAAACGCAGTCTGGGAAAAGAAACCGTAGTTACATACATAATTATCGCTTTATAAATCTGATAACATTGCAGTGGACCGTGTGAACCGGTTCAACCCCGGTGGAAAAGGGGCCAGAGTGAATAGACGAAAATGGTGCAGTAATTAGTGAGGACCAACAGGCTCTATGCACAGCAGCCATAATAGGCTCTATGCACAGCAGCCATATAGAGGATATGCGTGTGACATCATCATCAAACCCGGAAGTTATGCAGGAATGCCTACTAAGTGTCAAAAAAATACTTTCTGGCCTTGACAGCCCATGCATCCAAACAGAAAAGTCATATCTGATTGCATTAAACAACATTAAACAATGTTAAACTCATTTTGCATGTTTCTTTGCCACTCGATTTGCCACTCGATGTGCCATTCACTTTAAGCATGCGCATATCCTCTATTGGGAATTATTTGGGCCCCTGCCTTACTTCCTTTACAGGTGTTACCAATAATACTAATTAAAGCTCTGTTCCATTTAGTGTGGCATAGTGGTTGTCTTATTTTCAAGGACCCCCATAACTCTGAGAGTGTACAAATGGAACCAAACGGGTCCATTTGGTTCCATTTGTACACTCTCAGAGTTACACACCCACCATAAGGGGCCATTTGGGAACCAAAATGGAGTGTTTCTAGTGAGCCAACATGCACGTTATCAGCACCCTGACCAGAATGGAACAGAACCTTCATTAGTATCATTGGTAGCACCTGTGAAGGAAGTAAGAAGAGGTCCAATTTCTTTCCAATATGGCTGCTGTGCATAGAGCCTATTGGAATTTGGAAAGAAATTGGGCCTCTTCCTTACTTCCTTCACAGGTGTTACCAATGATTCTAATGAAGGCTCTGTTTTCATTTAGTGTAGCACGGTGGTTTTCTAACGTGTTTAATACATATAATAATATATATTTAATGATAAATAATTTATGTTTGTTTGTTTTTTTATTACTTTGTATGTTTGGTTGTTAAATGAGGTGAGATTAACGTTATAAATTAACGGTTTTCTAAATCTCACCTGCACATCCCAACCCAATATTATGCTGTTTTTAGATGTGGAAATAAAAAATGTTAGTTAAAAAAAGAGTTACACACCCGTAAGGGGGCATTTGGAACCCCCTCAAGGAACCACGAGGAACCATTACTTTTGAGGAAGTGACTGAGTTCGTTCCCGTTCACCAAAAAGACCCAATCACTTCCAACGAATGGATTCAAATGATTGTTTTTGTGTAAATGAAGGTCCTACTTCATCACAATGCGTTGCATCGTCACACTTTGTGTTTTTTAAATAATAAAAAAGTAACAGTTCTGGACATAAGGGCTCCCCTTTCCAAGGTTTCTTGTCCGTTCCAGGTACAAACAAGCAGGTGGTTTCTATAGCAACCATTGTGTTTACGTTCCAGGTACAAACAAATAGCAGATGGTTTCTACAGCAACCAGACAGAGGGCTGTGTTGATGGCTGGGTGTTTGGATCCGAGAGATACTCCTCCACCATCGTCACTGAGGTCAGAGGTCAAGCAGTGGTGGACACTAAGTTACTGAGTACTGTATAAAGCAGTGGTTCAAATCAAGGACCCCCAAATCTTTATTTGGCCGCGGACCACCATCTGAAAATGATTTGTGCCAGGGACCAAAACTATCAAAATGATTCAACGTTTATTTATTCTTATTTGCATTTATTTATTTTTCAAACATTTTCAAAAATAGCTGATTACAAGCTTTTAGATCTGCTGTTTTTGAATAGCTAACATAGATCTGCTGTTTTTGAATAGCTAACATAGATCTGCTGTTTTTGAATAGCTAACATAGATCTGCTGTTTTTGAATAGCCAACATATAAATGGATAAAGTGGTTAAAATAATTGTGACGCTATGTTAACTACTTTTGATGAGGACCCCCCCCCCACAAGGACCCCTGGGACCCCACTTTGAGAGCCACTGACTTTAAGGAGTAGTTCACCCAAAAAATGACTTATTTTCAATCACTTATACAACCCATGAAGCCTTGAATTCATGGAGATTGTTTTGTTTTTGGCGCATTCCAACTTGAGTATTTGTATTTTTGGATACTTTTTTGGATGACTTTCACTCCACTACATTTCTAGGATGTGGAAAAGTATATTATGAATTAATCTCTGAAGCCCTATTTCTACAAGCTTGTAGATCTGCTAGTTTCACTACTATTGATATTAAAAATCACACCCTGTGTGAAGGTAGCGGCGCCTTTGATACATTTTGTCATCGATATGTGTTTATAATGTGTTTATAGCCACGTGTCACATGAAGCTTGACCAATCACTTTGTTGACGTGTCTGACCAATCAGAACGTTGACGGTGAACACGGACAAAGTCAGGTATAGAGCAGGATCGGTATAGAGCGGCTAGCGCCGCTAAAAATGTTTTGAGAAAATCTTAGATTTTGGGGGGTCTGAAATGTCTACATTTCAATATAGTATTTCACTGATTAGCTTTGATGTAACGTGTGTGTGTGTGTGTGTGTGTGTGTGTGTGTGTGTGTGTGTGTGTGTTTGTGTAGTGGTCTCTGGTGTGTGACGACGGCTGGAAGGCACCATTCACGATGACCGTCTTCTTCCTGGGAATTCTGGGTGGATCGTGTGTTTCTGGATACATCTCTGACCGGTAACCTGTCTGTCTGTCTGTCTGTCTGTCTGTCTGTCTGTCTGTCTGTCTGTCTATTGTAGTTACAGGGACATACAGTAGGTCTATGTGTGATTTGTCTCTTTTTGTGTGTACTGTAGGTATGGTAGGTAGGCGTGTCATCTTCTGTGTGTCCATATATAGGTATTTTAGGCGTGTCATCTTCTGTGTGTCCATATATAGGTATGGTAGGCGTGTCATCTTCTGTGTGTCCATATATAGGTATGGTAGGCGTGTCATCTTCTGTGTGTCCATATATAGGTATGGTAGGCGTGTCATCTTCTGTGTGTCCATATATAGGTATGGTAGGCGTGTCATCTTCTTTGTGTCCATATATAGGTATTGTAGGCGTGTCATCTTCTGTGTGTCCATATATAGGTATGGTAGGCGTGTCATCTTCTGTGTGTCCATATATAGGTATGGTAGGCGTGTCATCTTCTGTGTGTCCATATATAGGTATGGTAGGCGTGTCATCTTCTGTGTGTCCATATATAGGTATGGTAGGCGTGTCATCTTCTTTGTGTCCATATATAGGTATGGTAGGCGTGTCATCTTCTGTGTGTCCATATATAGGTATGGTAGGCGTGTCATCTTCTTTGTGTCCATATATAGGTATGGTAGGCGTGTCATCTTCTTTGTGTCCATATATAGGTATGGTAGGCGTGTCATCTTCTTTGTGTCCATATATAGGTATGGTAGGCGTGTCATCTTCTTTGTGTCCATATATAGGTATGGTAGGCGTGTCATCTTCTTTGTGTCCATGTATAGGTATGGTAGGAGTGTCATCTTCTGTGTGTCCATATACAGGTATGGTAGGCGTGTCGTCTTCTTGGTCTCCATGGCGATCCAGACAGTGTTCAGCGTGCTCCAGACGTTCTCCAGCAGCTGGGAGATGTTCTGTGTGCTGTACTTCATCGTCGCCATGGGAGGCATTGCCAAGTACTGCTGTGGCTTCATACTGGGTAATATACTGCAAGTGTTCATTTTGATTTAGCTTAGTCATAGTCATATTTTTGTCATCTGAAAAGGTTTACTTTTAGTATAATTTTTGTCGACTAAATATCATGAGATTTTAGTTGACTAAAGCTACAGTTGATGTTGTCGAACAAAAATGTATTTTGGCGGGCCTTGATGCCATCGTAATGCCTGATTTTACACTTGGTTGCATGTATACATCTACAAGTATATGTATATCTACAAGCTCACAATGTGTCGCTTGGTACTTAAAGTACATTTTTATACCAATGCCTTTGTACTCTTACTCAAGTACATTTTTAATTCCAGACTTTTACTTGTAACAGAATATTTCTACATTGCAGTATTGGTACTTTTACTTAAAGGTAGGGTAAGTGATATTATTATTATTTTTTGGTTAAAAAGGTTAAAGCACTATATTCTGATAGTAATTGCTACAGCGTTTGTTCGGTCACAGGGGTCTCTCCAGCTCTTTAGTAAACACAATATAAATACTTTTTTTTTTTACAACATTTAAGCCAATCAGGAGAGAACACTGAAAATGCATTTTCTGATTAATAAAGAGCTGGAGAGACATGGGAGACTCCTTTTACTGAACAAACACGCTATAGCAATGAGTCCTATCAGAATATAGAGCTTTTTAACACATTATAACCAAAGTAAATCACTTTCCCTACCTTAAGTAAAAAAATGTAGTACTTTTTCGACCACTGAATAAAAGTGCCTTGTCTTGCCTAGGTTTTGAGCTGCTGTCAAGCAAAGCGAGGATCTTATTCGGGGCGATTGGACTGCCTTACTGCTACGCTCTGGGCTACACCATCCTGCCTCTGTTTGCCTTTTACATCAGGAGCTGGAGATGGCTGCTACTGGCTCTGTCCCTGCCTGGCCTGCTCTACATACCTCTGTGGTGGTAAGCATGACAGTCAATTGATTTATTTTTTAAACATTTGAATCTGTGTCAAAAGATATTTGAAAACCTCAAAAAAGGGTATTTATTCATTTTAAACTATTTAACTTATATATAGATATATATCGATCGATATATCGATCGATATAGATAGATAGATAGATAGATGGACTCAACACAGTATGGAGGGTTAGGTCTCAGGCACAGGTCACCCTTGAGTCCAGGGATGATAAGACATGTATTTGTGTTCATTACAACAGTTTTTCTCAGTTTGACTGTTTACTCTTTACCCAAACTAATACGCCTTTGGCTGCGGACTCACTTTGTGTTGTTAAAATGGTTAAAAAATATTAAACATTGTTCACATTTTTTAGATTTCTTTCATCGTCAAAAAATTTCTCGCGAGTTGTGAGCTGGTAGATCGGCCATGTTCAAATAGCTGATATGTATAGGGTTAAAATGGGAAACTGATTTTGATGCTATAATAAAAAAAAATCTAAATAGCTGGGGACCCCCTGGAACCCCCTCAAGGACCAGTAAGGTACAACAGCAGTGGCAACACAATTTGTTTTTGGCATAGCGACCAAATTGGGAGAAAAAAAGGGTGAAAATATTGGTTCTTGTAAATTTAAGAAAAGGAAAATAGAAAAAGAAAGTGAAACTGTGTTTGGCAAAGTCTGCTTGTGATATAAACCCTAGCCACTCTGAAGCATGTTCAAACAGTGTCCTGTCCAATGGCTAGGTACATCCCAGAGTCTCCTCGCTGGCTATTGGCTCAGGGCCGCATCAAGGAGGCGGAGCTTATTCTCAGGGCTGCAGCCAAGAAGAATGGAGTCATGGCACCTGAGGTCATCTTCAAAGTGGAAGAAGTCAGTCTAATCCAGGTACACACACACACATACACGCGCGTCCGCCCGTCTGCCCGTACGTACGTGTATACGTACATACAGTACGTACATCCAACCCCACTTACGGTCTAACCAATCAACTTCAGACTTGCCATGTGTATCGTCAAGGACCCGAGGTAGTGATCAGGGTTGCCAGATCTGCTTATTATAATTTCCCCGCAAGATTTTATTTGAAAATAGCCGATCTATAAGCTCTGCTATTTTCAAATAGCTGATGTATATGTTAAAGTGCTCATGTGGCCCATAATCGCTTCTTTTGGGCTGGTTTTCCTAGACCTTGTTGCTTGTTTCTCTCACAGAATCTGGCAACACTGGTAGTGATGTTCCAAGTGGGAAGTCGGTCGGATCGGCAGTCTAGTCTGGAGTCTTGACTCCATACCTCTTGCTGACACAGAACTCCATATATGGGCATAAAAGGGACACAGACCGATCTATATGCTTGTCATAATGCAGTGACCTGTGACTGTGATCTGGCTTTAGTGTCCGAGTGTCCACGCTGTAGAAGTCTGATTTAGGAGAGGCAGAGCGGCGTCGCGTTCTCAACTGACGCACCACCTTGTTGCAACTTTTTGAAACGCGTGGAAAAACTAAACGGTCACTAAGTGTTTGGGACCATGTATGTCTGAGTCTGAGTGACTGGAAGGCAGCAGGGTTGATGAAATCTATATTATTATCATCCAAGTTCAGTATGAAGAGGTTAGCCAGGCTGATAACGTGGATTCATTCACTCGAGTGAGTGAATCCACGTTATCAGTCTGGCTAATGCCAGGCTAGTTAGACAGTCCCTGAGACATCTTGGCCGGGTTTCCCAAAGTGATTACAGGTCGTAGTAGCTGCGTAGCAGCAAACCCATTTCCCGAAAGCATTCTGAGCTACGCAGTACCTTCATTAGTAGCAGCTGGTTGTGTGTTACGTGCTACCTATCTGGCTTCAGGAAACACCACTTAAGCTGGTTCTCAGGAGCACAATGTTATGTCTTCTCAACTGGCTTCGGGAAACACTACTTAAGGCCTCCTGGAAGAAGTAACTTAGAAGCAAACCCGTTACCCGAAAGCCTTCTTAGCCTATGTAGTACTGTCCTAAGCAGCAAAGAATAGTGCAGACTTGTCCCTTTTATGCCCATATATGGGGAGTCCATTTTATGCCCATATATGGAGATCTCTGTATCTGTCAGTCATTGTCCCTTTTATGCCCATATATGGAGATCCCGCTCACTGATTTGTTTGCTGATGCCATGACGACACATTGAGGTTAGACAACACATTCCATATTTGGGCGTAGCTGCATTGGGAACTCCTTATATGCTTATGGCTGAGTGGTCCGCCCACCGGCCGGTCCTCCCTTAATTATAAATCTGGCTTCAGTGTCTGTAGTTTGTAAAGATCAGATATAGGAGGAGAGGTAGAGGGCTGTTGTGTTCTCAACTGACACGCTTTGTTGCAACCTTTTGAAACGCGTGGAAAAACAGAACGGTGACTAAGTGTTTCCGACTGGGTTCATCCAGCATGGCCTTGAAACTGACCGTCAACACCAGCAAGCTGCCCTTGGGGGCGCTGCTGGCAGCGGAGCACGTTAAAGGGAGCGTGAAGCTCTTGGTGGAGGAGGGCAAAGACACCGGGCTCCGGGTCTCAGATGCTGTGCAGTTCAGAGATGTTAACTCCATCGCACGCTACCTGGCTCGCCTGGCCCCCGCCCTGGGCCTTTGCGGATCCAACAAACCGGAACAGATCGAGGTGGACCACTGGCTGGAGTTCAGCGCCCGGCGTATCTGCGACCAGGCGGGGCTGACGGGAGTCTTGAGGGAACTGGACGAGACCCTGTCCACCAGAACGTTCCTTGTGGGACATAATATGGTCACTCTGGCTGACCTCTGTGTCTGGGCTGCACTCAAAGGTCACGTCGAGTGGCCCCCTGCCCAGGATGGATCCTTTCTCCATGTCCACCGATGGTTCTACTTCCTGGGCTCTCAGGTGCCGTTCACCGCTGTGAGCAACAAGTGGACCGAGGGCAACGCCCCCCCATGCAAGTCCAACTCAGAGGAGAGGGGGAAAAGACAAGATGTGGGCAAATTCATGGAGCTGCCAGGAGCTGAGATGGGCAAAGTAGTGGTCCGCTTCCCCCCAGAGGCCAGCGGGTACCTGCACATCGGCCATGCTAAGGCCGCCCTGCTCAACCAGCACTACCAGGTGACATTTAAAGGCAAGCTCATCATGCGCTTCGATGACACCAATCCTGAGAAGGAGAAGGAGGACTTTGAGAAGGTGATCCTGGAGGACGTGGCCATGCTGAACATCCATCCGGACCAGTTCACCTACACCAGTGACCACTTCCCCAGCGTCCAGTGTGTAGCTGAGCAGCTACTGAGAGAGGGCAGCGGCTACGTGGATGACACGCCACCCGAGCAGATGAAGCAGGAGAGAGAGCAGCGCGTCGAGTCCAGCTGCCGCAACAACTCAGTGGAGCAGAACTTTAAGAGGTGGGAGGAGATGAAGGCCGGTACAGAGTACGGTCAGACTTGCTGTATGAGAGCCAAGATCGACATGGCATCCAACAACGGCTGCATGAGAGACCCCACCCTCTACCGCTGCAAGACTACTCCCCACCCCCGCACAGGCAGCACCTACAAGGTGTACCCGACGTACGACTTTGCCTGTCCCATCGTGGACAGCGTAGAGGGGGTGACCCACGGCTTGAGGACCACCGAGTACCATGACCGCGATGAGCAGTACTACTGGCTGATTGATGCATTGCGACTCAGGAAGCCCTACATCTGGGGGTATTCCAGACTCAACCTCAATAACACTGTGCTGTCCAAGAGGAAGCTCTCCTGGTTTGTGGAACAGGGCTATGTCGACGGTTGGGACGACCCTCGTTTACCCACAGTCAGAGGAGTGCTGAGGAGAGGAATGACTGTGGAGGGCCTGAAACGGTTTATCGCTGCTCAGGGAGGATCCAGGTCAGTGGTGAACATGGAGTGGGACAAGATTTGGGCCTTCAACAAGAAGGTGATAGACCCGGTGGCTCCCAGATACATGGCGTTGTCCAGCTCATATGTGGTCCCAGTCTACATCGCTGAAGCCCCCGAGGAAATGAAGGAGACTCACAAACACCCCAAGAATGCAGAGGTGGGGATGAAGGGGGTGTGGTACGGACCTCGGGTGCTAGTGGGGGGGGCGGATGCAGAGACCCTCACCGAGGGCAAGGTGGTGACCTTCATCGACTGGGGGAACCTCATCATCACCAAAATCAACAAGGACTCCAGTGGTGTGGTGCTGTCCATGGAGGCTCGTCTGAACCTGGACAACAAGGATTTCAAGAAGACCACTATTGTAACCTGGCTGGCGGACACAGACAAAGCCCCACTGCTCCCTACTGTATGTGTCCGCCACCAACACCTCATCTCCAAGCCTGTCCTAGGGAAAAAGGACGACTTCAAAGAGTATGTCAACAAAGAAAGCAAGTCCGAGGAGAGGATGCTGGGAGATCCCTGTCTGAAGGACCTGAAGAAAGGTGATATCATCCAGCTCTGGAGGCGTGGCTTCTACATATGTGACCAGCCCTACGAGCCAATCAGCCCCAACAGCTGTAAGGAGAGTCCGTGTGTGCTGTTTTATATCCCAGATGGACACAGTAAAGAAATGCCCACGGCCGGCTCCAAGCACAAGAGCAAGACCCAAGCAGCGAACACTACCGCTGCCCCTGTCAAGTCTGCCATCACCACCACCAGGTCCTCAGCAGGCTTGTATGAGCAGGTAGCTGAACAGGGAGCGGTCGTGCGGAAGTTGAAGTCAGAGACAGGCCCAAAGGAGCAGGTTGATGCAGCAGTGAAGCAGCTGCTAGCCCTGAAGGCACAGTACAAGCTGGCCACTAGCCAGGAATATAAGCCTGGAGCTGTGTCTCCTTCCCCAGCCACAACCCCAGCTACAGCCTCTGCTGCTGCAGGCTCTCGTATCTACGAACAGGTAGCCCAGCAAGGAGAGGCGGTCCGACAACTGAAGGATCAGGTGGATGCAGCAGTGAAGCAGTTGTTGGCTCTGAAAGCTCAGTACAAGCAGGAGACCGGAAAGGACTACAAACCTGGACTACAAGCCCCAGCAGCAGCACCACTGCCCCAGGGTCCTGTCCAGTCAAGCCCTGTTCCTACCGATTCAAGCTCTGCTCAGGAGCTGTATTCTCAGGTGGCTCAACAGGGGGAGATGGTGAGGAAACTCAAATCTGACAAGGCCCCCAAGGATCGGGTGGATACGGCTGTGAAGTCACTGCTGTCCTTGAAGAGCCAGTACAAGATCCTGACTGGGGAGGACTGCAAGCCTGTTGTGGCTGCTGCAGGTGCCATTGAGAACAAGAACCGCAAGGAGAGAGACAATAAGTCGGAGAAGCAGGGAAAAGGAGCAGGAGGGAAGAAGGGGAAGGGAGAGAAAGGCGGCCAAGACGAGGACTCTTCAGTAGGCGCTGGAGGAGGAGCAGAAGGAGAAGTCCAGGGGCCCAAAAAGCAGTCACGGTTGGGACTGGAAGCCACCAAAACGGGGAACCTGGCAGAGTGGTATTCCCAGGTGCTAACCAAGGCGGAGATGATAGAGTATTATGACGTCAGTGGCTGTTACATCCTTCGTCCGTGGTCCTTTGCCATCTGGGAGGCCATCAAAGACTTCTTGGACGGGGAGATTAAGAAGCTGGGAGTGAAGAACTGCTACTTCCCCATGTTCGTGTCCCAGGCTGCCCTGGAGAAGGAAAAGTCCCACATCAAAGAAAAGATCAAAGAAAAGTCCCACATCGAAATAAAGTCCCACATCGAAATAAAGTCCCACATCAAAGACTTTGCCCCAGAGGTGGCGTGGGTGACACGCTCAGGGACGACAGAGCTGGCAGAACCCATTGCTGTCAGACCCACCAGCGAGATGGTGATGTACCCATCTTTTGCCAAACAGGTCCGGTCTCACAGAGACCTGCCCATCAAACTGAACCAGTGGTGTAACGTTGTGAGGTGGGAGTTTAAACATGCCCAGCCATTCCTGAGGACCAGAGAGTTCTTGTGGCAGGAGGGACACACAGCCTTCGCCACCAAGAAGCAGGCAGAAGACGAGGTGAAGCAGATCCTGAACCTGTATGCCGAGGTGTACGAGAAGCTACTGGCCATCCCTGTGGTGAAAGGCAAGAAGACGGAGAAGGAGAAGTTTTCCGGAGCGGATTACACCACCACAGTGGAAGCCTTCATCTCTGCCAGTGGCAGAGCCATCCAGGGAGCCACGTCTCACCATCTGGGTCAGAATTTCTCCAAGATGTTTGACATTGTCTTTGAGGATCCCAAGGATCCCGAGAAGAGGCAGTTTGCTTACCAGAACTCGTGGGGCCTCACGACCAGGACCATCGGCGTTCTGACCATGGTCCATGGAGACGACACGGGCCTCGTGCTGCCGCCCCGTGTTGCCTGCCTACAGGTGATCATCATCCCCTGTGGTATCACAGCCGGCATGCCGGAGGCGGAGAGAAACGATATTCTGGCCATGTGTTCTGAGTACCTCTGCAGGCTGCAGAAGGCTAAGGTCTGGGGAGCAAACATCAGAGTGGAGGTCGACCTCAGAGACAACTACACCCCCGGATGGAAGTTCAACCACTGGGAGGTCAAGGGAGTTCCAATCCGTCTGGAGGTCGGCCCTGAAGACTTGAAGCAGCATCAGTGTGTGGCAGTGAGGAGGGACATGAGGGACACTAAAGAGCGCCTCAAAGGGCGCCTCACTGTGAAAGAGGCTGACGTGGAGAAGAGACTCCCACTCATACTGGAGGAGATCCAGGAAAGCCTGTACAGGAAGGCTGAAGATGACCTGAACAAACACATGGTGGTCGCCGACTCCATGGAGGTGTTCCAGGAAGAACTGGACCAGGGTAAGATTGTCCAGATTCCGTTCTGCGGAGGCATAGAGTGCGAGGAGTGGATCAGGAAAACCACGGCCAAGGAGGAGCAGGACCTGCCCGGGGCCCTCTCCATGGGAGCCAAGGGTTTGTGTATCCCCTTCACGGATACACACAACTTCAGGGCCCTGAAACCTGGACAGATGTGTGTGAGTTGCAAGGAAGCTGCTCAGTCCTACACCCTGTTTGGACGCAGCTACTAAACACACAGGGCCCTATTTTGAGCGTCTTAAGTACCAGGTCTTATGACTTAACTTAAGACTTGGGGGTGTGGCGAATGCTGTTTGGCCACTCAAAATAGTGAAATAGCATTGGCCACACCCCCAGGTCTTAAGTTAAGTCATAAGACCTGGTACTTAACCCATTGAGACCTGTTGCTACCTATACGTTGTTATACCTTTCAATCCGGATGCCACCTCTGTGTCTCATTAGTTGTTGCTATAATATCGTAACATCATTTTTTATTTTTTATTTTTAGTAAGAATTTGAACGTTTTCAGAAAACTATGGTTAGGTTTTAGAAGGCGTTTTTAGAATCAGCCTCAGGTCTAAATGGGTTAAGCCGCGCACCCACGGACAGAGATGTTGTTCACATTGATTGTTCCCAGCAGTGCTCGTTGCCAAAGGGCAAGCATAAAGTATCATACGTCACTAGGGGTGACGTATGATACTTTAGGCTTCAGGCATGCAAACAGCCCCGAGGTGAAAAAGGATGTTGTCACCCTTTTTTCTTTTGGGTCAGGTGCCACACTATTTCCCTATTTGGATTCAAAATGGCTATTGTAGCTGAAAAGCTACAAGTTTGCATGTCTGAATAATGCAAAAACTGAATTATTTGTTTGCATTTGCTTTTTTTCTCCCCCATATATTTCCATAATAAAAAAAGTGCGTATCGTATCGAAATCGTATCGAAGTTGTGAGCCAAATATCGTATCGCTTCGTGAAATTAGTGTATCGGCACACCCCTATACGTCACAAATGTGTTTGGGGAGGAATCAATTGGCATAACGACTAGATTGTGGAGAAAAAGGGGTTAAAAGCCCCAAAAAATAATAAACATACTGGAGATTTCTCGTGACATGAGAACAGCTCTGGGACCTAAAATGGGTCGTGACAAAAAAAACTATCTTGATAGTGGATCGCAATAAAATTGAGATTGATAACGATGATAAACTATATCGAGTACACAGTACTCGATATGGATAGATCAAAACAGTACATGTTGAACTGTCATTGTACACAACCATGTCCTACTGCGATGCACTGTGTTTACATTGAGCTACCAGCGGTGAGGAGAGTGGATGTGAAAGTGATTGAAAACAGAAGAGTGGAACAGAGGGGCACACAGCGAAAGTTAGAAGTCTCCTGGCTTCACGATTCAATTCGATTATGATTCTCAATTTGATCAGATTCTGCTATGTGTCCTGATGAGTCTCAATTTTCTACATTCTTCTACTGCTCATTGTTTTATCTGTGCGTATAATCATTCTCCTTTAAACATAAATGTCTTAACATTAAATTAGATTTTGTAAACCAAAATAAACAAGTGGTATAGGCCTAGCAAGCCTGTATTTGTACGAGGTATTGCTTTTATGTTTCTTTTACAATGTTGTATTTTATGAGGTCTTTATGATATTTTGAATGGTTTTAAATGTGTTATACAAATGAAGGTGACTTGACTGTGTGTGTGTGTGTGTGTGTGTGTGTGTGTGTGTGTGTGTGCGTGTGCGTGTGCGTGTGCGTGTGCGTGCGTGTGCGTGCGTGCGTGCGTGTGTGTTTTTTACTGTGGTGTGTTTTCTGTCGCTGAGTGGCACTCTTTAAATGTGTTCAACTTTAACACATGTAATAGATAAGAACCTGTTCATTTCATTGGCCTGCTCCTGGGACCTTGTTGAACTGTAACCAGTGAAACACACACACACACACACACACACACACACACACACACACACACACACACACACACACACACACACACACACCTCTAGGGTTATGTCATCATCTCGCTGACCCCATAGAGTTAAACATAATAGAGAGGGCACCGGAAATCCCTGCCCATCCACTTGTATGGAGTTGCTCACTCAGCGCACACTCCCTTTTCACCCCTTCTTCTGGGTTGGGAAATGTGAGGGGCGGGGCCTATTTGGGGCCTATGTGACCCATTGGTCGAAAACCGCTTTTGCTCGTTCATGTATCTGGCCCCGGCCGTAATAAGCTGCGGTACCTATGAACGGCCAGCATGTCCAATGCGCTCCGCTGCTCCCTCTGGGTTCTGGGGGCTTGGCTGACCCACATTCCCTGTCCCTGGGTCCATATCCCATAGCCTGGAGGGAGGGACAGCTGTCCTGTGATTATTAACCACTTCAACCAGTGGTCTTCAAATGGTGAACTCCTGTCCAACCACAACTATCTCTGGACTCTGGGCCAATTACAGCAAATGATACTTTTCATCATCATTCATTACTTGTATTATCTGCAGATAATGGTTAAAGGAGGAGTTCACCCAAAAAATGACTTATTTTCTATCAATTACACACCCCATGAAGCCTTGATTTCATGGATTTATTTTTGTTTTTGTGGCATTCCTAAGACAATAATTTGATGACCGTGTGTATTTCCGGTAGGAGACACAAATAATCTACTTTGTGTCTCCTACCGGATACATTAGCCGGTAGGAGACGGGAATCAAATTATTAGCTTAGGAATGCCACAAAAACACAAATAAATCCATGGATTCAAGGCTTCATAGTTCATAGGGTGTGCAATTGATAGAAAATAAGTCATTTTTTGGGTGAACTCCTCCTTTAAAAAAATATTTTTACAGTTAAGCTTAAAATTAGGAATTGATTTATACTTGGTTGCGGTTTGGTGTTGTGCACCAAAAAATAGACAATCGACAAGATCGACAAGCTCACAATGTGTCCCACTACCATGCAGTGTGAGCTTGTTGTAGATTGGACATGTTTGTCTTCAGGTCTAGGGATATTAAAAAGAAGCATTCATAAAAGTAGGGTGCTACAATGTTGAGGACGGCTATATTAATACAAACGTGTGTGTGTGTGTGTGTGTGTGTGTGTGTGTGTGTGTGTGTGTGTGTGTGTGTGTGTGTGTGTGTGTGTGTGTGTGTGTGTGTGTGTGCGTGTGCGCGTGCGCGTGCGTGTAGGAGGCAGAGCCTGGTCCTGCAGACAGCCAGCATCGTTACTCCTGGCTAGACTTGGTCAGAACCACCAACATCAGAAACATGATGAGCATCAACATCATCATGTGGTACACACTACACACACATCATCATGTGGTACACACTACACTACACTACACTACACACACATTATCATGTGGTACACACTACACACACATCATCATGTGGTACACACTACACTACACTACACTACACACACATTATCATGTGGTACACACTACACACACATCATCATGTGGTACACACTACACTACACTACACGCACATCATCATGTGGTACACACCACAAGTAAAAGTATCAATACCACAATGTAGAAATACTAAACAGTATTTACCTGACTAAAACGTACGTACAACATTATTGCCATTAAGTACTCATTAGTTTACAAAATGTAAAGAAAAAATAGGCCAGCTTGTAGATCTGCTATTTTCAAATAGCTGAAGTATAGGGCTGTAGTGGTTAATGTATGTTTTGCAATCAAAAATCTACAAAGTAACTAGAAACTAAAGTTTTCAAATAATTGTAGTGGAGTAAAAGTACAATATTTGCCTGTGAGATGTAGTGGAGTAGAAGTAAAAGTATAACAAATTGGTTTACTTTACTCCAGTAAAGTAAAAGTACCTCAAAATTGTACAGTACTAAGTAAATGTATTTAGTTACTTTACACCATTGGTGATTTCCATGACATACTATGGGATGTCTGTATCTTCCTTGTAGGATAGTGATCTCCATGACATACTATGGGATGTCTCTAAACACGCCCAACATGGATGGAGACCCCTACATCAACTGTCTGGTCTCCGGGGCCACAGAGTTCGTCAGTTACGGCGTCATGTGGTTTGTGATCCTCTACGCCCCGCGCCGGTCCCTGCTGCCCTTCAGTCTGCTGCTCAGTGGACTGCTGCTGCTGCTGCTCAAGCTCATCCCTGATGGTACGCACACACCAGTGGTGTAAAAAGTAATCAAATGTTGTACTTAATGACGTCTTTTGACGGCTGTTTTTTTGTAAGCCCACACCGCCAATGACGTCATTTGAGAACCAGGCGATAACGCTATCCAAAGATTTACTGCTCCATTCACTGCCTGGGTATAATATTAGCAAAATATAAACTTGCTATTTTCAACTGTTAAGTTGAAGTAAAAGCATCAATACTGCAATGTAGAAATACTCTGTTACATTTAAAGAAGTCCAGAATTGAAAATGTGCATGAATCCGCATCATCAGCGCCCATACCCTAGGTGGGGTTGGCGAAAGGGCCTTTCTGTGTGGAGTTTGCATGTTCTCCCCGTGTCTCCTAGGGTAGTTAATACCCTCACAAAAACATGTAGTAATCCTGGTCGCTATACCGCCTCCCCCATGACAGCCTGGGCGCCTGATGGAGGGGAAGGGAACTGGTTGGAATAACGTGTTCCTTCCACGCGCTACGTCCAACCAGGGAAACTCCCCCCTGTCAGGTGACAAGAAGGTCAGTTGGCTCTCATGCACTGAAGGAAGCATGAGCTCGGCCCTGGCCTCCCCAGGCTGTGGAGGACTGGTGTAGGGCTGGTGTAGCGCCCAGGATCACTTAGGAAATTGGCACCGGGTGAAAAAAATGGGTTACAAAAATCGCGGGATAATTTTTTTTTTTTAAAAAGGAGTCTCCCCGTCTCTCCAGCTCTTTAATAAACAGAAAATACATTTTCCGGTAGGTGTCAAACTATCAGGAGAAAGTACCCATTTCTAAGCTTCATTTTTATAGTGTTCCAATTCCAATTTTGCCTGCTCATTTCTTAGTGTCATCACTTCCAATTTCACTTGTTTAATCTGTATTCTGATTGAGTTCTCTATCCTGATTGGATAAAATTTGAATCAGAATATAGAGCTATTTAACACTTATTTTAACCAAAGCAAATCACTTACCCTACCTTTAAGTTGAAGTAATCAATACTGCAATGTAGAAATACTCTGTTACATTTAAAGAAGTCCAGAATTGAACATTTGCGTGAATCACTGACTTCTTTCAAAACTGTCCTGAAAAAGCATCTGTCAGAAAACTACAAGTTAAGATGGATTCCCTTGACACAGCCGCCGTTATTCCTTTTCCCTTATCTCCTCTGTAAATATAGCTATTTGTATTTGTTGATGACATGTATTAATACATAACTGGAACAGCCCTGAGTAGGCTCAAGCGAACTTGAGCCACGAGAGGCACCACCGAGCGAGCCAAAGCGAGCAAGTTGCCGTGCCGAACGTTGCGAAGAGACGGCGCGCCTCCGCGGCGGTCCAAAACTATGCTTTATTGGCCAAAGAAATAGTCTGCGGTTGTCGGGAAAAGAGTGCCTATAGCGCAGTGGTTTTCAACCAGTGGTCCGGGGACCACCAGTGGTCCTTGAGGGAGTTCCAGGGGGTCCCCAGCTAAATGATGGATAGGGACCAAACTGACCCTTATGGGTCTGTAACTCTGAGAGTGTACAAATGGAACCAAATGGACCCGTTAGGGTACACACTCAGAGTTAAATTAACATTGATTTTATAATATAAATTGGGGTCCCAGAGATAGAAATGCCATTAAATGGGGGTCTGTAGCCTAATGCATGTTAAACTGGGGGTCCTTGAAATTAAAATGGTTGAGAATCACTGCTAGAGCCGTGAAAATCGCCTCTTATTGGGGGTCCCTGGCATATATTTTCAAATGGGGGTCCCTGGGCTAATGTTGTGTGTCAATTTGGGGGTCCTTGACGCGAAAAAGGTTGAAAACCACTGCTATAGCGGGATTCCATCACAGGAATTGGGATCAGCAGTCCAATGCTTAGCGAGGCACGCCACCAGACCAGTTACAAGAGTAGGGTTTTGGGCTTCATTAGAATGTGACAACGAGCCCTCTGAGGGGGGAATCCTTGTTTTCTCGTTTTCGCATTCAGCCAATCGCAAGGCGGGCAGGGCGGGCCTTGGTACGAATTTTGCTGTAGATCAATATCACGCGTTGAAGACCCCTTCGTCTAGATGTGTTTTTCTCCTCCAGATGTGTCTGTGGTCACCGTGGTGCTGGTGATGTTGGGGAAGATGTTGGTGACAGGAGCGTTCTGCTTCCTGTACCTCTACTCCCTGGAGCTGTTCCCCACTGTGGTCAGAAACATGGCTCTGGGAGCTCTGTCCATGGCCTCCCGAATCGGCAGCACCGTGGCACCATACATCGCTTACATCGGTGAGCTCTGGGGGGGTGTGTGTGGGGGGGGGGGGACCGTAGCGTTCCAGATAAATATCAAACTTGTTTGAAAATTGACGGGACAGCCCTGAACGTCTGTGAGCAAATCGGGAGGTTTAACTTAAAGGGATAGTTCACCCATCGATTACTCACCCCATGGAGAGCTGAATTAATTTTGTCACATTCATTTTGTCACATTCCTAAGCCAATAATTTGATGACCGACGGACCGGTCGGAGATACAAAGGAGACTCTTCGTGTCTCCTACCGGAACCGCTGCCGGTCATCAAATTATTGGCTCAGGAATGTGACAAAAACAAAACAAAAAACATGAATTCAGCTCTCCATGGGGTGAGTAATCGATGGAAAAAAAGTCATTTTGGGGGTGAACTATCTCTTTAAGGTCTTTGAACCGCTCACACTAGAGACTAGAGGATCATCAGGCCCGACACTCGCTCCGGATCCTAGACTGTGTTGAGGATGCACCATCACCTTTATTAGCTTTAGCTTTATTAGCTTACCTTTAAAGAATCCAGATGATTATCTTGTAGTGTGGGCCCACCTTTAGTCTGTGTAATGATTATCTTGTAGTGTGGGCCCACCTTTAGTGTGTGTAATGATTATCTTGTAGTGTGGGCCCACCTTTAGTGTGTGTAATGATTATCTTGTAGGGTGGGCCCACCTTTAGTGTGTGTAATGATTATCTTGTAGGGTGGGCCCACCTTTAGTCTGTGTAATGATTATCTTGTAGGGTGGGCCCACTGTGACAAATACTACAGATGATGGACATCATTAATTCCTTTCCTCTGGTTCTATAGGGACGTATAACAAGTTCCTCCCCTACATCCTGATGGGCGGAGCCTCTGTCCTGGCCGGCCTCCTCAGCCTGTTGCTGCCCGAAACCAAAGACCAGGAGCTGCCAGACCTCATCTCCCACACCAAGCCACTGGTTGGGTAGGTTCTTCACTCACACACACACACACGCATGCGCGCGCGAGTTGACCCGCGGGGCGGGTTGGGGCAAAAAAACCTGACCCGCGCATCACTAGTACTTACGGTATTTTTTGCTAAGAAACGCGATCAATCAGTTGTTGATTCGTGATTCTTTTGTGTCTGTCAGGCTGTTCAAACTGTTTCAGAGACACAGTGGCCCGGCTGAGCTCCAGAAGGACCAGTCTACCTTAACGGCACAGAACAACTCCTGTGGAGCTTCCCAGACCCAGACCCATATCCTCTCTCCAGGAGAACGTCCTTCCCAGACCCAGACCCATATCCTCTCTCCAGGATAAAGCTAGGGAAACAACTACAGCCCAAAGTGTTGGTTTGGTTTATTTAGACACTTGTTTATATTTTGGATTCATGTTGATATGCATTTTCTATACATTTAACCACTTTTAAACCCTCAATACCTAGTAAACTTGACATTTAGCTCTGTAGTGCTTTTTTGCATTTACACCAAACTTCACCAAAAATAGCAGATCTACAAGCTGACAAGGTGTTGCAGAGCGACGTCCTGTCAGCTTGTAGATCGGCTATTTTTGGTGAATGTTCCCCCCAGAATAGGGATGCTGGGGTTCAAGTGGTTAGTGTAAAAAAAAAAAGAGAGAGAGAGAGAAACTGTTCTATCTCACATAGATTTGGCGGGCCGGGTCTGCCAAATCTATGTGAGATAGAACATTGTCTCTCCACCCGACCCACTGTACTAACTCCGAGGACCCCCTAGGGGTAGCCCGTTGAAGACCCACACAAAATCATCAAAAGTAGCAGATCCACAAGCTCGAAGCGTGGCTCGAAGCGACACGTTGTGAGCTTATCGATCTGCTACTTTTGATGTTTTTGAATTTGAATCCTGAATAGTAACACTTTTGGACATATGAGGTTTACACCTGACAGAGAAAAGTCAAAGTACAGATACTCCTGGTCAAATATTACTCCACTACTAAGTGAAAGTTGCTCTGTCAAATTACAATTTGTACTTGAGTACTTGCTTTAAAAATGATTCAAAAGTACAAATTACCAAGTACCAAAAATATCAATAATAGTGAAAATAGCAGATCTACAATGTTTACATCGGCTATAAATAAATTAATAAATCAAATCATTCAAATTCAATCAATAATGTATTTTATCAATGAATCATACAATGAGCAAATCAATATAAATCATGTATCACAGTACTCAAATCCTTAAATATCAATTAGCAGTTATCAATTAAAAACTGTTAATCTATTTCAGCAAGGACAATAATGACCAAACAAATAAAATGTGTATAATAGTACAGTAGCAGTATAATGGTTATAATTACCAAACAAATACAATGTGTTTAATAGTAAAGGAGCATTATAATGGAATAATACAACAAATAATGAGAATAATGAATGCTTCCATTGTGATGATATTAAATGTTTGGTGCTATTTTTTATGTGTTGATGAATTGAATACCTAGGACCCCAATGGAAACAAGACTGCAAGGACTTTTTTTGGTGTTATCCTTTTAGACAAAGTGTTTGACTGTACTCGTGCTGTTTTACATTACTGTCCAATAAAATATTAATTCAATCAATCAATCAAATCCAATGAGCAAATAAAACCAGTCATTAGACTATAGAATCATAGCCTATATTATCAAAGATGATTAATATGTTAATGAGCAATGTTAGATAATGAAGCTGTCTAGAGCTATAAGTAGACTGGCCAGTCTCCTCATCCACAGCGGACTTCGGTCAAAAGGTTCGCACAGAAGCAAGGGTGGCCAGTAATCAGGTTCTTTATAAAGTTTGCACGCACAGGTACAGGTCAGCAGTTAGTTTATGTAAACATAATAAAACAATATATACAATACAGTTGTTCACTGTAAGGAACTGCATACAGGCACAGCATATAGGCTAGCATTAGCTTTAACATCAACCATGTGCTAAACAAACAAATCAATTATCAAATTAAGGGTAGCTGGTTGAATGAAATAAACATCCACAGGTGTGAAAGAAATAGTCAATGGTGCTTAACTAAAGGTGGCATGCATGTAAACTCAAAAAAACGTACACGCGCATTCACTCATCTGACCGTCTGATGCAAAAAGGGTAAATAAATGGGTGCAGCACATTATTTATGATTCGAACCCCCAAACTCTGTGGCAGTGTTGATTTCGTCGACTAAAACTATGATGCAAAATGCTTGTCAAAAAAAAAAATCACTGACAAAAACTAAATAAAAACTAAGCTACGTTGACTAAAACGAAGACTAAATATTGACAATTCACTAATTGTTAGTGAGGGACTAGTGGAGAAGAGATCCAGTATAACTAAAAGACACGTCATTTTATGTTTGGTTGCACTCGGGTGTTGCCCTCTGAAAATAGCAGCTCTACAAGCTAATGTGAGCTTGTAGATCTGGTATTTTCAGCATGCAACCAAGTGTAAAATCAGCCATTATCGACAAAATACATTTTAGTCGACTAAATCAACTGTAGATTTAGTCGACTATAATCTTATATTTAGTCGATTAAAACTACACAAAAACTAAAACATTTCAGATGAATATGACTAAAACTAAATGGAATTTGATTCAAAAGACTATGACTAAAACTACAAAAAAAATGCTACAGCTACTTTACCACTGGCCCACCCGAGTGCCTAAGTACATATCAACATGAAATGGATGATTCATTCAAACCCAGGTCAGTGTGAGGTGTGTCCAGAGCTCTGCGTAGGTTCTGCCAGAACAGTCCAGGGTGCTGTCCAGCCTGGGACCAGCTCAGGTAGGTGTGTCTCTTCACCAGCCTCCTCATGTGATAGTAGGGAGACAACTGGTGGGCTGGAATGTCCTCCAGAAACACCAGGATCAATACGTCCTTCTGTTCATCAAACAGACGGTAGCTGCACACAGGAGACCAGAGGACATTTACACTCAGTCAAGTTGTATGGACAGTTTTATTTATAGTGACCAAGAGCCACAGGGCAGAGAGTTTATCTTCAACAGCTCTGAGTTTTAGCCAACATGGTTCCCCATGAAGCAGTGCTTCTCAAAGCCTGTACTGTAGGGTTAACTGATTTTCATGCTACTGTATGAGGGGGTTACATGGCGGCTTTCCGACATGTCACCTTTCCGACGTTTCACCCTAACCCTAACCGCACGCGGAAGCCACTAGTCGGAGTGGCGAGATGTCGGCATGGAAGACGGTTACCGTATGAGGGACCCCCGGAACCCCCTCAAGGACCCCTGGGGGTCCCTGGACCCCACTTTGAGAACCACTGCTTTACACTATCAGCTGGCAGTGGTTTATAATCCCACCCAGTGACATGATGGAGGAATGTGTCTGACATAAATAAAGGGGACTAATATTTGTTTTAATTCATCAATTAAATAATGAATTTGTCTATAATGCTGCCACTGTAGGGCCGATAACATCTGCAATGTTGCCCCCACCTGACCATCTGGATCTC